>NC_081407.1:377081631-377254131 GCF_030272615.1 Cryptomeria japonica | reverse complement strand
CATTGTGGAGAGAAATATTTCTAATATGGAGTCGATTCTAGTTGGGAATTTCGTTGGCCCCCGCCCTAATATTGAATCGGTTAGGGAATGGGTTGCCCGAAAATGGAAAGGGAAAGGTCAGTTTGATGTGGTGGCAATGGGTAATAAATTTTTCTCCTTCTCCTTTGTATGTGATGAGAATCTTAGATCTGTCCTTGTGGAGGGTTCTTGGATGTTGGGTAAAACCTCCCTTGCCTTAAAGAAATGGAAACCTGGTTTTAATCCTGTCTTGGGAGTGCAATGAGGTGCCCATTTCAGTCTATCTTCTTGGACTCCCTTTGGAGTACTGTGATGAGGTGATCTTTGTAGGTCTAGCGGCTTGCTTCGGTGAGATTCTATCGGTGGATCCGATGACTGCAGCGAAAAAGAGGCTGGTCTAGGGTCGGTTGTGTGTCAATGTAAAACAAGCTGTTGATTTACCATTTGATATCACACTCAGCTCAAAAATTGTCTTATGGGTGCAGAAGGTGGAATATGAATCTATTCCTTTTGCTTGTTTTCACTATAAAAAAGTGGGTCACTGGGCGAAGTAATGTTCAGCTAAACCAAAACCAAAAAAGAATGTTCAGCGAAGTAATGTTCAGCTAAACCTTTTGCTTGTTGACCCCAAAGTTAATATTGAGGATTCTATTCAAAAGGATAATGGGGTGACTGTAGAAACCCCCATTCAGTTGGTTATTGATATGAGTAGGAATATGGAGTAGGATAATCTTGAGAAATTTGATGGGCAGACGGTGATTGATATCCCTATGGATATTTGAGAGATATCCAATCCTTTTACTCAAGTCAAATCCAGGAATCGAAGAAGGAGTCCACCATCTCCTATTACCAATGTCTCAACACTGGGAGCTTTGGGTGTCACAACCAGAAAATGAAAGGGGATGGATTGTGGGTATGAACCTAAAGGGGTGGGAAGACTACCAAATAGTGTACACAGGGGTAGGCTAACTAAAGCCGCTATTGTAGATGGGGTTTAGAGAACTATTTAGGATATGGGGATTGGATCCCCCTCCCCTATCAAATGAAAATCATCTCATCGAATATTAGGGGGCTTAATCACCCCCACAAACATGATCTCCTTTCCAATATTGTAAGAGATCATAAACCGGATATTTGTCTCATTCAGGAGACAAAGATGCCCTCTATCAGAGTGGAGAGAATCAAGTTAGCCATTTTTAAAGATTGCGTTGTTCATTGCTCTGATGCAGATAGAGCCCAAGGTGGCTTAGCCAGTCTATGGAACATGAGGATCCTTCGAGGTATGGTAGTTCTTACTTGTGCTAATTATATTGCTACTAGATTCACTGGTCTCAAGGATGGTTATTCATGGATTTTATCTAATATTTATGCCCCCAATGGGATAAGTGCCAAGAGAAATCTTTGGGGTTTCTTGAGTCAGGCTAGACTTTCTTTCTTGAATGATAGATGGATTCTTAAGGGGGATTTTAATACTCCTCTTTGTAGCAGAGAGAAAATGGGTGGTGCTCTAATTTCTAAGGAAACTAAACAAGATCTTCTTGATATGATCAATGCTCTTTTTTTATTGGACCAAGATCTTATTGGTGCTCATTTACATGGTCTAATAGAAGGAGTGGTTTAGACCTTATTCAGGTCAAACTTGATCGAGGTCTAATTTTGCCAAATTTGCTTACAAAAATTCTTGTACCTTGTCCTATCTCTCTAGAATTGGATTGGACCATTTCCTGATTATCTTGAATATGGTGCCCCTTTATGGCAGAAGATCTTTTCCCTTTAGAGTTGAGAAAATGTGGACCATCAATCTGGAACTTGAGGATAAGATTTCAGAATGGTGGGACATTATTATTCAGGGGACTGGTATATATAGAATTGTTAACAAATTGTCCAATGTTAAATCCAATATTCTATAGTGGAATAAATCTGTGTTCGGGAATATTTTTCAGAAAAGGAAAACATAAAGAAGGAGTTGGATGATATTCAATTTCTTAGTCAGGGGTTGGGATACAACCCTAGAATCATGGATAAAGATATTAAACTATTGAATAAGCTTCACGACATTATTTCTAAGGAAGAGGAATATTGGAAACAGAGATCCAGAGTTGTATGGCTTAAAAGTCGGGACAAGAATACTAAATTTTTTCATATGACCACTATGAAACACAGAGCTACCAATAGAATTAAGAAGTTATAGGTTAACAACTAGTGGGTGGATAAGAAGTAGGATTTGTCTAAGGAGGCCATCAATTTATTCTCCTCCCTCCTCTTTGAGGATGGTCCTCTAGATCTTCAGGCCCTAGAGAATATTCTTTAGGAGGTTTTGCTTAAGGTCACCCTGGAGATCAACAAGGAGCTTACCAGAATCCTGAGTTTTGAAGAGGTTAATAAAGCCACTTTCTCCTTTGAAGGGAACAAAGTTCCAAGCTCATATGGTTTTCGATGTTTATTTTTTCCAAATGTATTGGCAAATTGTTGGTAATGATGTTTTTGAGGTTGCTAGAGAGTTATTTGGTTCCAGTTCTCTTTTCAAAGAGTTGAACGCCACATTTTTTGTTTTTATCCCTGAAAAACCTAATGCTAGCAACTTTCAGGATTTCAGACCCATTAGTTTGTGTATGTCAATTTATAAGATTATCTCTAAGATTCTGGTTTTCTGACTCAAAGCTATCATGCCTATGTTGATTTCCAAACATCAAAATGGTTTCATCCCTGGCCGACAGGTTTTGGATTCTATTATTGTGGCTGATGAAAATGTCTATTCTCTTTTTTTAATAACGTCGGTTTCCTTCTCAAGATCGATCTTTTGAAGGCCTATGATCGGGTTAATTGCCTGTTTTTGATAAGTGTCCTATAAGCTTTTAGTTTTTATAGTCATTTTCTTCAGTTAGTTGAAAAATGCATATCTATGCTGAATTTTTTTGTCTTCATTAATGATTCTCACTCTAGTTTTTTCTCTGCCTCAAGAGGTATTCAATAGGGTGATCCTCTGTCCCCCTTTGTCTTCATCTTAATGAGTGAAGCTCTGAGTAAGGTTATCCAACAGGGTATCAGAAAGGGCAATTTAAAAGGCCTTAAGCGTTCCTCTCAATATCTTGTGTGTTCCCTTAATTTTTTTATGATACTATCCTTATTGGAGAGAGTTATGTTAGGAAAGATAAATTATTGAAGGCCATTTTGTCCCTATATGAAAGAGGATCTGGATAGCGGATAATCTTACCCAAAATCTCTGTCTTCTTCCTCAACACCCCTGCTTATAGATAGAATAAAATTGCTGAAATTTTGGGGTTTAAAATTGGCACTCTATCAGATACTTATTTGGGCCTACCTCTATGCCTTGGTCCTCTGAAGAAATTTTGGTCAAGTATTATTGACAGATTTTATAAGAAGTTGCCAGGGTGGAAAGGTGCCCTCCTTAGCCAAGTTGGTAAACTCCTTCTTATAAAATACCCATTGCTTCTGATTTATGCCAAGAATTTATTTAAAGTCCTAGTGAAATTTGTGGATTGCATGGAAAAGATTTGAAAGACCTTTTTGTGGTCTAGGTCTTAAAGTAAAAATAAACTGCATATTCTTTCATGGGAAGAGGTGTTCTCCCTAAAAAGATTGGTGGCCTAGCCCTTAGACAGATGCAAGATTTAAACATAGTTGTGTTATCCAAATAATTATGTATATGTCTTAAAGAGGATAATGAATGGATCTCTATATTCCATCATAAATATCATATTTAGGGAATTGAAGATGCCTTGGAGAATTACCTATTTCCCTTTGCAGCATGTGATATGTGGAAGAACTCTTTCAATTAGAAGAATATTATTTCTCAAGGGATGAGATGGTATCTTGGATATGGTAGAAATCTACACTTCTAGGATGACTGTTGGGTGGGGGAAGGTTCCTTATCCATCTTCTCATGGGTGGACAGTCTCAAGAACAAATGTATTAGACTTGTTGGTGTTTGGGTTGCTAATTATATTCACGAGGGAGCATGGATTGATCTTGTTAGTATTGATTCTTCCCTTTGACCTATCTAGGAGTGGCTTTCACGGATTCATACTCCCTTGTTTCATGTTGCTGATAATTTTTTTTGGAGTAAATCGCCCTATGGGGTCTTCTCTGTTGCTCATGATTTTTCAAATTATCACTAAGTCCTTGTCTCTAGCCCCCTTTTGGGCTGGTATCTGGAACAATGTCTTGATCCCCAAAATTGATATATTTATTCTCGCTCTTTATGCAGGAGAAGGTTCTAACCATTGGAAATATTTGTAAAAGAGGTATGGCTATCCCCAACATATGTTTCCTATGTAAAGAGAATGCGGAGAATGCTAAATACATCCTCCTACATTGCCTATTTTCTGTTTAAGTTTGGGTCTTCTTCTTTCAACTGTGCGAGTTATGGTGGCTTTAGTCGAGTAATATCAGGGATTGTTAGTTCCAATGGGTTTGTCCCTCGGGAAATGCCTCTCTTAGAGTGCTCTGGAGTTGCATGATGCCTCACATTTCTTTAGGTCTATGGAAGGAGAGAAATAATAGGATCTTCAGGGATAGGGAGGCCTCACCTATTATTGGGGTGCATAGAATACATAATAGTATTAAGGAAAACCTCCTATCCTCTTGTCCCTCCCACAAAGGACAAGAGGATAGGAGGGTTTTCTTAATACTGTTCTATTCAGGATTTGGTTTTCCTTAATATAATCACCAAACGTCTTTTGTCTAAGGTTTTGTTTGGCTTCAATTTTTCTTTACCTTATTGTTTGCTTGATGTCTTTATAATAATAATTAAGTTTAGATTTTAGTCTTAAGATATAAATCTAATAAATTTTTACATAAAGTAGTTTACACAATTGAGGAAGGATATGCAACAACTCCTTGAATGAAAGCATCCATTAAAACTCATAGTTGTTGTTACCTCATGAAATATTATGATTGCAAGATAAGCATAGGATGGGTTTGTTAAAAATACTTTAGAATCTTTCAAGAAAATGTGATTGGCATGGTGAAACCCTTGTGAGAAAAAGACCACACCAAAGAGAACAATGCTTGTGTTATTCCTTCAAATGGGTTACAAGAATACTTCTCTCTAAATTCCTCTAGAACTTTATTACTGCTACAACCTACAAAAGAACTTGTCTAACCTTCTACAAGAGTACAAAGAGTTTGATTTCATTGAATTTTTTCTTCACTTATTAAAATCTTTCAGTATGGTCTAAATTCTAGTTCCCCATATCTCTTATAATGGGTTGTCTAAGAATCATTTGTTTGCTAGAAACATAACCCTCAACTTAAAATTGTACATTTTTTTTTTGGATATTCCTATTTTAAGCACTCGTAAATGATGCAATTATAAATTAGTATTATACATTTGATTTATTTTTTATTTTGTATATCTATATAGTATTAGCTTCTTAATTGATTCACTATTTTTTTTAATTTAATGATGCCTATTTTTTTGTAATGGGTGTCACTTTTGCGTGATTAAAAAGAATGGGACATTCACTAGATTTAAGTATTTTTCACTGAGCACTATCTTTGTTGTATTTTCTTGTCTTTTATGTCATCTATATCTTCTTATTATAATATTAAAATGATTTATTTTAGTTGGCTTAAGGTTGTGCTCATGTAATTTAATAATCTTAGACTTAAGTAGAATACAATTCTTAATATTTCCTATGCAACCTCGTTTTTCAAAATCAAATTACAATATATATAATTTTAACCTATAATACAAATAATTTTAACCTAAGTCACAATTATAATTAAAATTAAATTGACTATTTCTATTTCAAAATTATATAACTTAAAAACTTGCATTTCATTTTTATAAAAAAATTAATAATAATCAACCAATTCAAACAATCATTATTTTTTTAACATTTAAAAATAATAAAAATACAAAAAAAAAAAAAATCTTAGGTACTTCTCTTATTACATTTATCACTTCTATTACAATATTAAAATGACAAGTTTTACATGCTATTAATTTGTTGGAGATTACCTGCATAATATTTGTATTCATCTTCTTTTTATCTATGATGTCTTGAAATTTATGCTTAAATAAAATCTATATATATGATTTTTTTTCCAATTTTTTATTCTTTATTTATGACAAAGAGGATTAACCCTTTATAAAAGTAAATGCAAGAGTACAAAGATTTACATGCTATGTCAAGATCACTTATTGATGAGCAATACAATGTGACTGATTATCATATTAGTGATCAATTACAATAACAGAGAAAAATATATCTGTGCAACAACTACAAAATGATTCTTCAGTTCATGTGACGTTAGCTCCAAATTTTGCTGCTAATACTCTAGGCAATATAGATCCTAAACCGAGATCGACTGCATTTGTGTCAAGAAAATATTGATCAAAACTTACTCAGCTAAAACAATACAAGATGTTCTATGACTTGAAACAATGAGGTACCTCTTGGCTTGTGGCCTAATTGAGAATTATTCTCATGATCAAGAATTTGGTTTTGAATTCATCTCTATTCAAATGTATATATAAAGATAAATAATTTTCCTTTACCTATTTAATGTTGAGTTTCTTTCTACAAATTGCTAAATTATTTTGCCAGTTTTTTTGAAATTCCTCCAAATCCACCTCAAACAATTATTTATACAAAAGAATACAAAACATAATATCCAACTCATCTAATTTGAGGTTGTGAAGAACTTTCCCAACCACTATCTTGATTTCTTACTGATTTTTACTTAAATTTGTAGATGTTCAAGAGAGTAAAAAGAAGGGTGTCATCAACTCATACTAATGTTTCTACAATAACAAATATTATTCCCAAAACCAACCTTTTTCTGATAAAACTATTGATTTAAAATTTGGTGAATGCAACAAAAAAGATAAGGAACCTGGTGGTAAACAGATTTGTCATTGTGTTTGTTTATTTGAAACTGGCCCTGTTGGATCCATGAGCATTGATGAACATTCCAAAAGTTGGAGAGATTGGAGTAAAATCACAATCTTCCTCTGTGTTTGAGAGGGGCAACTCCCTTGTATGATAGGGGTATTCAGGATTTTTGTGTACTTTTAACTTGAAAGTACATAAAGGAGAAAACATAGAACTTAAACAAGATAAATAACAAAAACCCTATTGGAAGTCATACGAATACAAAGTATGATTCCATAAATGATAACAATAACAAAAGGGGTTACCACCAAATAGGTTAGTCATGCAACGATGATGAAAGAACTACAATTAACCTCAACACATGAACATATAAGTTGTACTCGCACATGCAAGTCAAGATACCATGAAATGATGTGCTTCATCAATATATTTCACCAATACATAAAGGGATTACTAATTCAACATATGAGAAATTAGTAACGATAACTCATGAATACATTCAAGACACACGAACTCAACGCACTCTTCATTATTCTTTTTGAAAATATGCAAGGTCAAAAACCCCTTAGTACATAGGTGTGAACATTAAAAGTTCTTATTTAGTTCCTCTATAAAATTTGTAGAGTTTTTCCCCTGTTGTAAAAGTCTCCCCTTTACAAATGAAATAGCCTTGTCTTTATATGCTTCCTAGAATAACCACCTTAGTAACTAACTTTGATAAGTTAATAACTAACTCATTTCTATGCAAAAAAACCTTTAGTTAGAAACTACTTCAGTTTTGCGTGAATAAGGTCCACTTTCTAGCCTTTAGTTACGATTAGTGAAAAAAGTCACATTTACAAAAAGAACCACTTGGAACATTGTAATTTTCAAGTTATGGATCTTGCTGAAGTAGTTCTCCATCATCATTTGCTTCATTCACATTATGTTATTATCCTAAGTACCGACAATTGCAGTATATTAATGTTTTCACCATTGAATTAAAAGAAATATTTGCCCACAAATATATTGACTTCAAGAACACGCTCTCCAATTGCATCTACATCTATCAAGCATTCTTTAATTTCATAACACATCTTTTCATAATCAGAAGGCTTGCATGATCGCATGATTGATTCTTTGCATTGATACGTTGTGGATTCCATCAATCATGTTTTGAAGAATATTAATAATCATGTGATTGAAGTATGTGCAACCAACTTCCACTGAATAAGGCACACACAAAATGGTTCTAGAGTCATTCATTAAAAGATCTTGATAGCTCCACTGCAAAATATATTTTACACGAGTCATGTTTCAACATTTTGTATTGCATGCCTGTGAGAGCATTTACAATTATAACTTCTCATGAAAATCCTGAATTCTATTGTGCTTTGTGGATGTTCATACCACGTGAGGAACTGGCAAAGGTTGTGACGTTCAAATCTACACTTCCCGTTTTGAATTTGCTTTAAAGATTCGAAAGCTTTCTCAGGAAATCCATTTTGTGCATATCCTGCAATTGTTGTATTACATGAGATGACATTTCTTTGAGACATTTTGTCAAACATGTCGAATGCACTATCTAAACCTCCATGATTCACCTGAGCATTTTGTTGAGTACCATGTGAAATGTTGATGCTCCTTATTCTACCACCCACATCTCCGGTAAATTACATGAATATCAACCTTACAAAGCGTTAACATTACGCAACATCTCCGATCATAGGAGTTGCTGGGTGGTAAACCCGTAGCATGGCAAGGGGATTTGGAACTAAAATAGATGCTAGTGGCTTTGCTTCTATCTCTTCCCATCGATGCCAATACCCCTACCCAAGATAAACTTCAAGGGTGGTGAGTTAAACTAGTGCTTCTTTGAGCGGATAAATATCAATGGGTGCCCTTGCATATGCTATTGATGGTTTAAAATCAACTTATCCCAGAACAGGAATAGGGGCTGCGAGCACTTAATTTGGATTTATTACTTCCATTGGATCTCGAACTACCGAAGCCCTTGTTACGTATGCTAATTTTGTTGTCTATGTCTCTGTTGCTTGCTCTGGTGCCTTCTATGCCTTAGCTGTGGGTGACATGGATCATATACAACCAAAGTCAACTGAGAGTGGCTTTACATCTACCAATTGCATTTACTTTAAATTTCTAAATACTTTGCATCAAATGTATCCAATGCATATCGTGCAGTCCTGGCATTATATAAGATGACATCAATTTGAGGTATTATGCTGAATATTTCACTTACCTTGTCTATGCTCCCATGATTTACATTTGTGTCTACTATATTATATTGTCAATCAGTTTCCAGCTTTGCCATGCTTCCATAGTTTGCAGTCATGTCTACTAAAGCAGTTGCAATGATAACTTTTGACAAAATGCCTCTAACTTTATGCTTTGATGAATCTCCATAACCTGTTCTTTCTATTTCTTTTTTTTTGCACATGTCTACAAGGGTGTTTGAAATTGCAGTGTTTGTCAAAACTTGTTCATTTAATATCATGGACTGCCACCTTCATATATATATATATATATATATATATATATGTATTGCGGGTAGTAAGAAAACATATCCAAATGAACAACATAGCTTTCATTAACATCTTGGTAATAAGGTTTAGAGCATCCACAAGATAACCATCACGAGTCATAAAGGGCAACCATGAACACCAAACAAATCCTATGATGTTAAAATATATTCTAGAGTGCTTCATTGATTCAAAGATTTTGAAAGCTTGCATGCAAAATCCATTTTGTGCACATTCTGAAATCCTTTTTTCTCATTCATGAGGGGACGTCTCTCTTGAAGCATTTTGGTAAATAGTTCATGGGTTCTGTCTATGCTTCCACATTCTTCATACTGCATAATTCCATGACACTGCTTTTCATTTTAGAACTTTTTTTTATATCTCTTATGGAGAAGGTAAAGAATGCTCCAAAATGGACAATTTCTAACCTTCTTGACAAAGCGGTCCCACAAGGTTAGGAAATAAGGTTAGAAATGCTTCATTTTGGAGAATTCTTAACCTTTTTCTTTTTGAAGTTATGAATATTGGTTAAGAATGCTCAAAAATGAAGCATCCTTAACCTTCTCTTACAAACACTATGATCTTGACCTCAAAAACCATCGAACATGAAGGAGAACAAAGGGGAAATGGAAATGATGTTTTTAGATAAAATTTTCCTTCAAATTACCACAAATATTAAAATATTAAATTATCTTTTGAAAAATAATTTAATATTTTAAATTTAATAAGCAAACTTAGGATAAATAGCCATAACTTTCAAATGGTAAGAAATTAAGCTCTAAAATTTAAAGCACACATTTATGGTAGGGAAATAAGAAAAGGTAATAATTTATTCCTCATGAAAATACCTAGGATGAGAGATTTTAATCATTTTTGGGCAAGGGACATCAAAATTTGAAAGTTTAATATATGATAAACTATGAACTGGGTTCAGAAAAAAATTGGCCACGTAACACATAATGATGCAAAGGACATGTATATGAAATGATTTACCTCAATTATTTGTAAGTTCCAAAATTTCTCCATTTTTGATGATTTGATTGACAAGGACCTTAGATCACATGCTCATTGCTTGCACATAGACACATATCTGGGCCTTCATTCAACATTGAGACTGATATGAAGTTAAAATTTCAGGTATCCCAAATATGGGGGCAAAAACTAGCTATGACTAGGGACAAGGACTGCAAAGGACGCAGGATGAAACCAAAATCTCTAGCTCGCAGTCTAGTGCACTATCCATTGGGCAACAGAGTCAAGAAGAAACAGCATAGGGAATAGCCGAAGAAATCGGACACAAACCAAAAATGGGATGAACACAACAAAACTTCTAACTAAATTATGCACATAGTAGTCAAATCCCATCTCAAAGTTCTCCACGATCTTCATACAAAACCATTCACACGCTGACCAAACTAGGCACCTGTGCAGAAATATGGCGAGCATCCATGTGAAACCTGTAAGATTAGTGAGTTGGCAAGATCAACATGTATAAGATGAGAAAAAAATTTTGGCAGTGAACCAAACAACCATCTCTCATCATAAATTTGTAGGCTCTCTTCAAGTATTGGGGTACCACTTTGAACTTTATTGATAATTTGTGAAATATTCTCAAGCATACCCATATCCTCTATCTGAAGATCCCTCTGATAGTCTGGTTTACAATAAATTAATCCACAAATTGGACAACCTTCATATAATCTATGATGTGAAGAAACTTGAGTAGACATAACCATTGAATCATGTTCAAGAATTTCATCTTGAAAATCATCTTTATAAATACGCTCATCTGAAAACAAAGGATTGAGGTACGTACTTTTACTATAGGAGAAGTCATCATTTGAAGCCTTCAAACAACAATCTGAAATACAAACATTACGAGAATTAACTTCATTGATTTCCTTCATTAGATCATCCATTACCTCATTTATCTCTGCATTTTTGGTATAATTCCCAAAACTATCCCCTTCAATAAGGATTTCTTCTTGATCCAAATATTCAAAAGGAGGATTTCTTTGAACCTTGAATACTTCATAAGGCATAGATTGCAATTCCATAAAAATAGGGATATTTATTTATATACCTACATGGATGTCATATTCAACCCTTGCATAGATATTTTCATTACTTTTTGTGCTCTCTTGTCCCAATGATTCCTCTTCATCACACTCTTCATGAAATTTGAAAACTTTATACTCAGGTGACATGTATGATGTAGAGTGGATTCTTGATGGTTCAACTTCTTTCACTTGAGGCTGATCTAGAAATTCAGTAAACGTCTTCCATTTTTGAAGATAAAGAATATGTCTGCAAAATTTTACTTATGCTTCCTTCTCCATTGGTCATATCCATACAAGATTGTTCACTAGGTATTATACCTTTGATTTCCTTGAAAAAGTTTTCATCTTCAACTATCGGTGTTGGATGAATGAGAATATCTTCTCCATGTAGAAAGTCATCATCATAAGACTTGATACACCAAGCTGGAATGAAGACTATAGGGGATTCTTCTTTATGCATGTCTTCATCATTATTTTCAACCTTCAGTTGCATGTATGTCTGAAAAGAATTTGAATCATCATCTTCAAGCTCTTTGTTTTCAAGTTGACAGAAGAATTTTTCTTTTCTCTGTCAATCTTCATATTGCTCATGGCATTATGTTGCAATGATAGTTCTAGTCTCCAAGTCTCTAATGAAAACTGACTCAGGTGTGAACTCCACAACTCTCTTAGTTGTACCATGTGTGATTTGATAGATAGAAAGGAGATTATTTGTCAAGTGGGGTACACACAACACATCATTGAAGGAGTTATCCCCAATGTCAATAGATCCTTTCCCAATCACATCCATGTATGTATGATTTCTCATCAAAATCTGCGGCATGGTGCAAGGCTCAAATGTAGAGAGCATAGACTGTAAAGATGCCATATGATGAGAAGCCCCTGAACCTAGAAGCCATCTCTCTGAATCATGACTAATAGTAGCACATAGAGCTTTTCCTTTTCTTGTTCCAAAAGAGTGAGTCTTCCTAATTGTAGAAGCCATGAATGCTTTCCCTTTTCATTTTGAATGTGAGGAAGTGGAAGTTGATGAATCATCCTTCTTGTAGATATTAGGCAAATCAATGTTAGGCTTTTTGATGATATGTATGAGCTCATCAATCTTCTTAGAATGGCAACGATGCTCCTCATGACCAAAATTTTTACAATAGGCACAAGTAGGTCTCTCCCTCTTTGGTGAATTATCCCTCTTGGAAGAGGATGTATCTCCTTGTTGTGGAGAGGATGATGCTTTGTCCTTAGGCTTTGATTGCCATTTCTTCTTGTTTGAGTTGTCCTTTCCTTGATTTCCTCTGTTCCCTTGATTTGCCACTAATGATTGAGACTTAGAAGCCTTAAGAATGCCCATGCTTATAAACTTAGTTTGTTCCATCATCAATATTTCATTGAAAGCATCAAATGTAGGCATTGTGTAGCTTGAACCCATTGTCAACCTATGGGTTTGGAAAATAGAAACAAATGCTACATATTCTAGTGGAAGCTTGCCTATCAAGTTGAATATCAATTGAGTATCCTTCTTATCAATGCCACAATCTTTGAGTTGTGCCCTCAACACATTTGCCTTAGTGACATAATCTTGTATAGTATCAAAGTTCTTGGGATCCAACATGGTGAGATCACTATCAATTTGATATCCCCTAATCTCATCAACTTGATTATATAAGTCTTGAAACTTTTGCCAAGCATCCTTGATTAGAGTACATTTCTCAATATGAAAAATGAGATCCTTTGATACATAATTTCTTAAGGTACCAATTGCCATGATATTTTTAGTAAGCCAATCCAAGTGACCAACTAGATCAACCTTAGGATCAGTGGGAGCAACAATAGTTCCATCAATGTAATGAGTTAGTACTTTTTCCATAAGTTTACTACATGCATCAATTTTCCAAGTAGCATAATTATGAGGAGTTAAGAGAGGAAACTTAGAAGAAGCCATAGCAACAAAAAGGAAGGAACACAAGAGTACAAAAGTACAAGAGACACCCCCCCAAATTCACTCAATCAAAGTACCCCCAAAAATGATGATTTTGGCACTTTATATGTAGTGCGTGTACAATAGGCCACTTGCAAAACAAGGCAAAGTGGACTTCTGATTTCAATTTACAACTTCTCAAAATGAGATCTAAGAGACTTCAACAAATACTGCTAGTGATCTAAACTGAGATCCAAGCAAAATGCAAGTACCAAATATGCCAAAAATGGCTAAATAATGAAAGTACAATTTCTACTTAAAATTACTGCAAACAAATGGCAAATTATGAAAGTAGATGAAAAAATATGCACTTTCAACAAAAATGGCACCTAAAAAGAAGTCCATATGAGCCTAAAAAGATATCACTATTTGAAAAATGCCTACAAAATTATGATTTCTGGAAAATTTCCGTTGTAGCATCAAACTTCAAATGCCTCTAGATTTGGCCTCCAAAGTCTAATTTGGATGAAACAAAAGGCAAAACTAACTTTCTTGGTCCTCCTCAATCCAATGGTAACCTCGGATTTGACCCATCAAGCTTCAATAATAACCTGCAATAGAAAACTCAAAAATACACAATACCAAATAGCATCAATTTCTCTCAATTAGCAAACCAATGACACTCTAATGGCTCTCATACCATGTGAGATTTTGCACTATCTATGTATATAAGAGGATTACATCAAATATGTTAACAATGACAAGATACAAAGAGGTGTGGCACTTTATGATAGTGCGAGTACAACATTGCTCATGCAAGAGCATACAACATGATAGTACAAATCTGGAAACATGAAGATGATGCCACCAAAAAGCCCTCTATAATATTATAGAAATAGACGCCTTCGATTGGGATATGGCCAAGAGATATAAAGGAGCAAATCAACCCCCCCCCTTGACTATTGGTTGGAAGCACTGCAAGACAGGTGTGAAGAGACAAGAAAAAAAGTGTTCCCAATTTGACTTATTAAATGATGTTTATGTTTTTAAAAGATTTTAAAAATCTAAATAAAAACAATTATTATGCCCATGCAAAAAAAACTTTATTTAAAAATCTAAATAAAAACATTTTCTATTGCATGCCTTTGGGAGCATTTCCAACTATAACTTCTCATGAAAATTCTGAATTCTATTATGCTTTGTGGACGTTCATACCACGTGAGGAACTAGCAAAAGTTGTGACGTTCAAATCTACACCTACTGTTTTGAATTTGCTTGAAAGATTTGAAAGATTTTTCGGGAAAACCATTTTGTGCATATCTTGCAATTGTTGCATTACATGAGATGACATCTCTTTGAAACATTCTGTCAAACATGTAGAATGCACTGTCTAAACCTCTATGATTCACCTGAGCATTTTGTTGAGTACCACATGCAATGTTGATGCTCCTTATTCTACCACCCACGTCCATGATACATTACATGAATATCAACCTTACAAAGCATTAACAACGCATAGTGTCTCCAATCATAGGGGTTGCTAGCTGGTAAACCCGTAGCGTGGCAAGGGGATTTGGAACTGAAAGGAATGCTGCTAGTGGCTTTGCTTCTATCTCTTCCCATCGATGCCAATACCCCTACCCAAGATAAAATTCAAGGGTGGCGAGTTAAACTAGCGCTTCTTCGAGTGGATAAATATAAATGGGTGCCCTTTCATATGCTTTTGGTGGTTTAAAATGAACTTATCCTTGAATAGGAACATGGGTTGCGAGCACTTAATTTGGATTTGTTACTTCCACTGGCTCTCGAAATACAGAAGCCCTTGTTACCTATGCCAATTTTATTTTTATGTCTATGAGTTAGCATATAGCATACTAACCCCAAGGAAAGCAAAATTACCTTTTGTTTTGTATTCATTATTCTTGGGTTTATTCCTCGACTGGAGGCTAAATCCTTGTGATAATATGCTCCCTCTTCTCTCTCTCTTGGGTGTATCCTACCTTAAATAAATTTCTCCTGATAAGGCGTGTGTGAAATCTTTAACATGGGGGCATACACTCCACTCATATTTTGCTCTTTGATACATAGAATTATTTAGTGAAATCAGCTTTGCTTTATAATTTTGGTATCTTTTTCTCGACTCATAGTGAGAGGAACCTTCTTGATCTTCAGTTTTACTTTGTCAATCGATTTAATAAGATTCTTGGTCCACTGGGTACTTGGTGCATCTTGCCTCCTCGACGTGGTAGAAGTCTTTCAATCTTGTTTCCTTGTACTTTACTAGCAGTATTGGCATATGCTTATACTCTCGCTAAAGTGGGGGATAAATATAGTGTCATAAAATTGTGACCCTTGCAATTTTCAACCATGTTAGTGTCTTCACATTGCCAATTCGAATTCCCAAGCTTGATCAGAGATCCGAGATTTTCTCAACCCCCAAAAACTCCACTTGTGCAGCCCTCCGCACTACTTGAACCTACTTCCTGTCTTGAGATAGGGGCAGGACTAGGGTGTGGTGCCCCTATCCCTCCTAGGATATGGGTGTGGTACACCTTTTCTCCTAGGACAGGGATGTGGTGCCCTTTTCCTTACCCTATGTTGTCCTATCTTTGCATTGGACTTTGCATAAAATGGGAAAAACTTTCCCTGTGTTGGCCTGTGATGAAAAATCTGTCAATTAGTTAACCCTAATTAACAAGTATAAATGTCAAATTTTCCCTCTCATTTTCATTAGTTCAAGAAGAAAAAAGTTGGATAAGAGAAGAGTGGGCATAAGTTCAAGCATTCAAGCATTCCATTCTAGCATTGAGCATTCTCAAGTCTTCCTTCAAGGCTAGGTGTTGCATTCAAGTGTAGGATTCAACCACTGAATAAGAGATCCCTTTCAACATTAAATTTAATACAATCAAATCTACCTACATTCTATCAAAAACCTCCCTTGAGGTGAATTACATTTCATTATTTCATTTATATTTACTTGCAAGTACTTTCTTTCATCATTTGGATAATTCCAAAACTGGGATTTGCCCTGAAGGCAAACCCCCAATCCCAACCCCTTTTCTTGTCTTTTTTGTGTGTAGGTTGTAGGTGTGCAACTCTGTTTGCATATTCATAATCCATTTGGAGAGGCGGAAAAGACTATTTTCGTTTCACAAATTTTTTAGAGGACAGTAGACACTTTCAGCACGGTCCTGACAACTTTTCATCAAATTCACAGGGCAGCTTCATCTCGACATATTGTAGCCAAATCCAGGTGCACAAATTCATCTCATGCTTCTATCTCAAGTTATAATAACTTGCTTTCTACTTTTACACTTAGTCCTACAACACATAACTCAATATTTTTTCATTCTAAAAGAGGGATTAGCTTGTCATTTCTATCCCATTGTCAATTCATTTAGTATTTAATCTCTTCCCTAAGAGATTGGATCTAGTGAATTTCCCCCTTTTTTAAATATAATATGGATAAAGTATTTGAAGGTAAATCCATATTGAAACTTCCATCTCTCCTCGGAGTGAAGAAAATATTTCCTCTTGATCTCTTCATCATTCACATTTTTTAACCATTACAATTGCATCCATTAAAATGGCTCCTACACTTGGATAAACAAAAGACAAGTTTTTTATTAAATTCCAAAAACATTATACAGGCTTCTAATTTTTGATTCTTGCCTCTCTTCTCCTACGAAATTTTTTCCCTTCCTTATGCGATCCATAGGGTCCAATGAGTTTTCCATCCTTCTTCAAAACACTACGAAAACACCATAAAGACTTACATCCTTCAATTTTGAGTCAATGTGGTTTAGATATTGTATTCTACCTTTGTTGGAATCATGTTGAAATTAAAATCCTTTTACTATGAGATAAAGAATGTACCAATTAAGTAACAAATTATAGTTTGTAAAAGGAAAAATTGAAGAATAGAACAAAATGCATTATAAAATATCTTCACTAATAAAGAAAGGGTTCAACAAGAGCTATCAGATTAATATAAGAGAGCCATTGGATATTGTATGGATAATGCTTCCCTTGCAAAATAAAATATGCTCAAGTTAGAATTGGAAGAGATACTTTGCAGAGAATAATTGTATTGGAAACATACGTCAAGAGAATCTTGGTTAGCTGAGAGTGACAAGAGTACCAAGTTCTTCTAACATCTACAAAAGTGAACAGACAAATAAATAAATTAGAAATAATTCTCACTGCTAATGGTTATATGCTAGTCACACATAATGAGATTAAAGATAGGACCATAATTTTTTTAGAAATTTTCTCTTGTTGCGAGAACATCAAGAGGATCTTCAAATTTCACCTCCACTCGGGTGCCTTCTAAAACTTGTAGATGAGAACCATAATAAAATGCTAATGGCGGATTTTTCCATTGAAAAGGTTACAAAATTTTTCTAAATGGCCTCGAATAAAGAACCTAGGCTTGATAGATTTGCCATGATTTTTTTCCAAAAATGTTGGTCTTTTGTTAGGAGAGATGTATTTCTATCCTATAAGAATAAAAAGGGAACAAAAAAAAGATAAATGATTTCAACACAACCCACATTGTCATCATCAATCTAATGGGAATGTTGAGGTTAGTTTTGAAGGGATGAATTCCATTACAATACATAGTGTGCTACAAATACCAAATGATAGAGTTCAAAATATAATGGATGTTGATTCTCAAAATCATATGGAAAATAATAATTCATGAGAGGAACTAACATCTCCACTAAGAAGATGAAGACAATTGGAAAGAACACAAAATAGACAGGATCAAGGAATAGTTAATAGTTGAGATTAAATTTTTGGTTTAAAAGATGAAATGTCTCGTCAATTATGAAGTCCTAGTGTACATTTGAATAAATATGATATGCATCTAGATTTGTAAAGTAATCAATTTTTCATTAAATATAAAAGGTGATAAATTAATACTTTACATGTTGCACTGTGGATGCTACTAGCTTAGATATCTTAATACATATATCTAAAATATGTCAAGAGGTATCATTCTTGAGGCACCTATCAATTCTCAATAAAAATTTATAATAGGTGCCTTGAGATTAATATCTCTTGGCGTATTTTAGATAGATGTATTTAGATATTTAAGGTAGTAGAAAACATTAAAGAAATATATACAATGACAACAAAGGATGGAGAGTAATGACATAATTACAAATATTAATATTAATAATAAGTAGTATATTTCAAAATAAGTATCACATAAAATTGATGTATTTATGCATCTAGTAAATAACACAATTTAAAAATAAAATAAAAAATTGAAGTAAAAATAAAATTGATATCTATAATATTTTTTAAATAAATGTATATATAATACAAACAATTTCAATGATTGAATGTTTCAATTTTTTGTCATAGATTTGAGGTCAATATATAGTATTTTAAAATTTTAAGGAAACATATTTTTCATATAAAACTTAATGATGCTCATCTCAAACTTTTAGTTTTGAAATTATATTTAACAAGATCATTCTTGAGAGAAAAAGCACTAAGTAATAGATCTCCACCCTAATACATTAAAGATAGCTATGCTAAGTTTTATTTTAATCTATATTTACTACATATTTACTCCAAGTTGGCTCCTCTAATCGCAATAAGATACTTTATTTAAAAGGAATCTTCTTATGTTATTTATTTTAATTTATATTTGTTGCACATTTGTTGTTCTTATCCGAATAACGTACCCAATCTCAAAAGCATATAACAAGGACTGGGGATTATATGCTTGGAGGATTGGGAGATGAAAGGAATGGATAAAAAATTAATTGCAACACATAAAGGATATGCAAGAAGGGGATGTATAACCTACCTTAGCCTATGAAGAATTAGGAATGTTCTTCAAGAGGTGTGGCCACTCTTGCATAGGATTGAATATTTTAGTATAAAATATTATTTTAGATAAGCTAATGACTATATTTATGCATTAGCTAACAAATATTGTAGAATTGTGAAAGCGGAAATTAGGCATAATAAGAAAGAGATTTACAAATATTAACCCTTGGAACCAATAGATTTAGGTATATCTCATTGATCGGTCGTTCTAACAAGTTTTCTCCTTTGCAAGTTGTCATCCTTAGGAATAATGCTTGGTAATGATGATACAAAGTTAAAGTATCAAAGCTATGTGTTAGATGTGGCATGTAGTAAGGATCCCAATATCTCCTTAAATTTTAACTTAATGACTTTTACCTAGGAATGATGGTGCTCAACTAGTGGATTTGTCACATCAAAGGCCATGTATATCGCTCGACAACATTAGGCCATCTTATGTCATTCTCGCAATTTATGTTTCCTTCATTGTTTAGGAGTTTCCAACCTTAGGGGCCTTCACTCCAAAGTACATAAAATGAGTCTTCTCATGGAATTTCATAATGATATAAAGAGAAATTGTCACTGATATTATAGAAGATGTAATTATCCCTAAGGCCCTATGGAATATTTACACTTCTCAAGTGGTATCTTTCTTTTTCTCAAATACATTTGATGTACTACAAAATTATGGTTCTTTGTTGCATTTGTTGTCTCAATTGCTTCTCATTTTTTGTTGATAATTTTGAATCTACGACAAGGGTCAATTGTGTGGAAATTTTTTGAGGAAAAACTTGCATAAGAAAACCTAGTATACTAAGTTATCTCATACCATGAAGATCAACCTTGAATCGAACAACTGCAAATTTTTTTAGGGCAAAATACGGATTTTAGGAGATCATTTATCCATCAAAGGCCACTCTTTTTTAACAACTCTTTCATGCACCCCAATGTCTTATGCTACACCAATCGTGTCATTGAAATATTGGGATTGCCCATCTTAAGGAAAGCTTCGAAAATGACTCGAAGGATTTCTTTATGCATTACAAGTTTGGTGACAAGTAGGCTTAGGGAGGAAAAGTAGATGGAAAAGCAGTGGGGGAAAACAATCCTCTGAGGTAGCTAGGGGGCTTTTTTTAACTTGGTTTCAAGTATTTTTCTAAGTAAATTGTCCTCTGGATACAAACTCTTTCTAGTTCCTCTCTCTATTAAAAATTGGGGTTTTGTTTATCTCTGTTTATTAGGGGTATTATAGCCTATGGTCTCCATATTTTCATGTTTAATAAATTATTATATCCAGGATAGATATAGCATATTGGTCCATGGTCTTTGTCATCTTCATTTTTTAGAATCATTTTGTAGCTTACTACCTGGTTAGGTTTGGTCTACATGTTAACATTCATCTATGTGGTTTCCCTTCTTGTAGTATGTTCTCTCCTCTCTGGGCATGACTGATTTCATTTTAACTTTTGTATTATAATGTTTATATTTTGAATTAATATACTAGTATTTGCTTTCTTTTTTCTTCTTTTTAAAAAAAAAATCTACAAATACATCTCATCCATTTTTTGATTAAAAAAGTGGGATAGGCCCATATGCCATAACAAAATAAAAATTAAGATAGGATCATTCTAGAAAATGTCACCCTAGAGGCATGAAAAAGGGAAGAGTTCACAAGCAGTGAGACAACCCAAACAACACCCAAAAAGGTAGACCCTTTTTATAAGAGAGGTTTTTGACCCGAGCCATAACTGGAAGGAACCATAATCCTGAAACCACAAGACCATCTAATCAGATAGATTAGTTTAGGAATTCACCCTGAACCATATTGTTAACAACCTCCTATGAGTTGGAAACAAACCAACCATAGGCCAAGCAACAACCAACAAATTTTGGAAGGAATTTCACAACATTTTGCTAACAAGGCTATCAAAAATACCAACATGGGCCACCTTAATAGGTCAACTGTCAACAAGAACATTAAGGAATAACATCCTAGAAAGGAGAGACATAGGGGAAATTCCATTGAAAATAATCTAGAAATAAAATGACCCCAATACCTACATAGAAAGAGAGGTCTCGTAGGCATGAATCCAACAAGGCACCACACATGAAAGGGGGAGAAAGGGGTAGAAGTGGAGATCCTCATGAATGGTAGCATGCTCTAGTAGTAGAAATAATCTAGCACAAAAGAAGGCGCATAATATAAGGATCCCTCTCTAGTTAAACACCCCCAAGGTAACCACGAAGAAGAGAAAAACTTTGGCACAAGGAGAGAAACCACCATGAAGAGAAAGACCATTTTGAAGAACACATAAAAATCCCCAAGCACGCCCATCAAGAGGAGCCTAACTAAACACTGTAGCTTGAAAATCCACCTCCATAGGATTGAACTCGAAGGAAAAAAAATGAAGCACCTTCAAAACTCTTGCCAATAGGCATTAACCCAATAAGGAACCACACATGAAAGGGGGAGTGAGTTGTAGAATAAGATATCCTTAATAATGGTAGCGCCCTCCAATAGCAGTAGGAACCCAATGCCAAAGTAGGCATGTAGCATAAAGAGCCCTCTTCGGTTAAAACCCCCCAAGATAACCAACCCTCAACACCAATACCAAGTCTGCCCACTTTAGCACAAGAAGAATAACCACTTAGAAGAGAAACACCATCCTAAATAACACAAAAAAACCTGAAACACACCCATTAAGAGGATCATCACTAAAGGTCACTCAAAGGAACAAAAAATGAAGCACCTTCAAAACCCTTGGCATGAAGGAAGGGACACAAAAAATCTAGCCTCCTTGAATGGAAGGCAATACTATCTCAACCAAGAGGCCCACGACACTAAAGGACACCCCCCTGTTCAGAAGACAAGCCCCTCTCTATACGACCAACAAAACAAAATAGGAGAGTCCACACCTAAAAAAACACAAAGAATGTAAACAAGTGACCAAAAAGAAGGGGCCACCACCAACCACAACTCTCCCATCACCGATCCAACCCCAGAGGAGCACACAAAAAGCATCAATAGATGGAAGATCACCACACGAACACTACAAGGCCAAGAGAAATACATAAGCCACAAAAGCACCATTCGAAGAAGATAAAAACATGGGGGGAAGTGAAGGGACATAGAGACAAAGGTAAAAACAAAGCCTTAGCCAACAATAACACAAAAAAATAGCAAAGCGGGAAAGGCCACCAATAATGGTGCAGCACCCACCAACCCCCCAGAGTGGAGCAAAGCGTAGAAGAGGAATTCTAGCCCCACTAATGGCTCACCTAGTGAACTAATGAAGGGAATCCTTTGGTCATAGACAAAGGAAAAAGAGGTTTTGAGTAAATGAGATTCAAGATAAGGGCAACCACAAAATATGCGGCCACAAAACCCAAAAGCAAGGGTGAAAGTAGAAAACTAACAAGATCCACTTCCAGACAACAAACCCATTGTACAAGAGGCAACAAGTTGCATGAGATACCCAACCATTATTAGATATTCCCTCTCCTCCATCCTTTAAATCATCCCCTATAGAGCTATTGCCTCAAAAAACCCTAATGGTCCTTATCTACTCCATCTTACATAATACATCCTGTCCATGTCAATGTGTTAGATATTTATTTTACTCTTATAGGGCAAAATTGTGTTTTCACTATTCAATTGAATAATGTTTAAGTGTATTGTTTACCCAGCATTATGAATTTAGATCAATTAATAAATGTGATCAAATGATAAACAATAGCATGTTTAAGAATATTCCTTGAAATTTAGTGATCAAATTATTTTAAAGACGCTGGCTACTTTTGAGGCAATTTTAAGTTCAATTTTTTTTTTAAACAAGAAAGATTGATATTAATTTTTTGAATTCTTGTATAGACTAGAATTATCTACTTTATAGTCCTAGTCTCTTAAATTTATTTGTTGTGTATTCATATTTTTATATAAATGAAATAAATGATTGTTGTGTTTGTATATATTTTTCTTTAATTCAACAATAAAAATTACTTATTAATTAAGTATTAAAATAAGTATCACATAAAATTGATGTGATTATGTATCTAGTAAATAAGACAATTTCAAAATAAAATAAAAATTAAATTGATATCTATAATATTTCTTATCTATAACATTTCTGAACATATTTAAATAAACATATGTATAATACAAACAAGTTCAATAATTGAATGTTTCAATTTTTTATTATAGATTTGAAATCAAAATATATTATTTTAAACTTTTAAAGAAACATATTTACCATATAAAATTTAAAGATTTAATAAGATCATTCTTGAAACACACCAAATGGAAAAGCTCTAAGTAATAGATCTCTACCCCCAATACATTGAAGATAGCTTACCCCACCTCGGCTCCTCTAATCGGAATAGGGTACTCCATCTGAAAGGCATATTTTTATCTTATTTATTTTGTTTTATATATATATATATATTTTTGCATGTCGGCTGCTCTTATTCAAATAACGCACTCAATCTCAAACGCATATAACAGGGAGTGAGTGAAGATGAAACAGATATATACTTAATTCAGGGTTTATTGAATTGTAAATACAAAGAGTATAATTCAGGGTTTATTGAATTGTAAATACAAAGCCATTAAGTGGTCGGAAGTTTGGGAGCTGAAAAGAATGGAGCGAAAATCGATTACAACAGTTGAAGGATACACAGGACAAGGGGATATATCTAAGCTGCCTCAAGCTATGAAGGAGTTGATATTTGGAAAGCTTACATTTCAATCAATCTGGAGCTCTCGCATGGTTTGTAAGGAATGGAATTTTATTTTGTCTTCACAAAGTTTTCTGTCTTCGCTGTTCATCCGAAATCCATGGCTTCTCATCTGTGGTCAAGATGAATATAGAAATTGGTGCTGCATGGTCTACTGCTTCTCTGCACAAAAATGGATGACTCTCCCTCTCTTTATTCTACCAAATCCTGAGAGAGAGTATATAAGAGATTTATCTATGCTTAGCATAGGGCAGGGATTACTGTTATTTCAAAAATCTTCCAGTCAATTATTTGTTTGCAATCCCCTTGATAGATCTTATGCAGAGATAGAAATAGATTTGACTGAGAAATTCGTCCATATTGTGGAGGGAGAAAACAAAGAGCCTTATTTGGTAGTTTGCTCGAATTCTCCAAAATTTAACTTCCAAATTTACCACTATGTTGAAGATTCATGGAGGATTAAGTGTCAGTTTGCATGGGAAACTAGATCTAGAATATCCTGTCATGAAATGGTTGAGTGTAATGGCGTTCTTTTCTGGAAGGGAGCGTCGCCTACGACTATCATCGGTTTCAAAATCCAAGATGAGGGTTTTATCAACCCTGTTACAGTAGCTCCATTACCCCGAAATGTTGAAGATCTGCATGCGAATGTTTTCTCTATGGTTTCATATGGCTCATCTATTCTTGTGGTGGGGATCTTTGACGAGCGGTATGAGCAGTTGCTTGACATGATTGAGCGATCGATTCCACCCAACGTTCCTTCGCTTGGGGGAACACACCCAGCGCTTGGCGGGATTCATCGATTGCATGGTGGGATTCATCCATTGTACGGCGGAATCCATGCGTCCACATCACACAACAATCGGGCTCTTGGCGGGATTCCTGCATCCTCATCACACATGAACAATATGATGCTTGGCCCAATGAACCCATGGCTTGGTGGAATTCACGCATCTATTGGCAGAAGTCTGCCACCACTTGTTGGAACTGACGCATCCATTCCACACAACAATCCGATGCTTGGTGGAATTAATGCATCCATTCCACACAAAAAACCGAGGCTGGGAAGAACTCACCCATCACTTGGCGGAATTGAGCCAAACAAGACGGGTATTGTTATCTGGGAGTTGGCTCAGGACGAGGAAGATAAGTTGGTTTGGAATTGGAAAGAGTTTGCAAGAATGCCTCCACAGTCGCTCCCTCAATACCTCCGTAATGATTTGTGGTATCGGAAGTGTGCTTGTGTGGGAGATTACCTGTGCTTCAGCAGTTTATTCGGTGGCGAGGTGTTTGCATATAATCTGAAGGAAGGGTTTTGGCAACGCCTTCCTCCCTGTAAAATTCATTTCTTTGAAAGGGAACCGATGATGATGTCATTCGAACCGAAGCTAAATCATTATCAGTTCTTAGGAAAATTGAGAGAGTAAGGGATATCATTATTATCGTGATATATGCTATAGAGGGAGGGATTATGGTTTTAGTATGTGTACTCTTATATGATTTGTTCAATGTGTGGATTTTTCTATTAAATAGATATGAAATTGAAATTTTTATGTAATTTATTTTTTAGAAAATGAATGAAATTAGATAGATATATATATATAAAGGATTTTTCTAAGTGAAATCTTTATTTGTATCATTTTAATATTTTTTAAATAAATTATAAATACTAAATATTTACTCTTGCTTAATAATTGTCTTAATAATACATTTGAAATTTATATTTATTATAATTAATTTCATATTATAAATAAAATATGAAAAGACACTATAAATCTATCAATTATAATATTAATGTTTTAAATTTCTTAAACACTTTCTCTTCATATTGAAAACTATCCTTATATTACTCTTTGTGGAGTTTACTTTTTAAAATGCTACCCATAGTGAAATGTTATGTGCTAACAAAGGATCAAACCAAGATGCCTCAAAGTGAAGGAAAAAGATCAAGGTGAATTGTCCATATGCATAAAATAAAAGGGATGGGAATGGTAGGAAAGTGCCATGGAAATAAAAAATAATTTTTAATTTTTCTGTATAATTTTATTAGTACTTGTCATAGGCTAGTGCAACTTTTAATTTTTGAAGATTTTTTTTACTGTCAAACAAATATTCAACCAATTATTTAGGATCTACAAATTAATGGAACATTGACTACATTTAAACTAATATGATTTAATTTGTAAGTAGATTATGTTTTACTATTTTTTGTCTTTTATATCTTGTAATTTTCCATTAGAAGCAAGTTAATATTTTTAATAATAAATTAAATAAATTTGAAGAATTAAATTAATCGAAATATTTGAAAACTTATATATAATCCCACTTCCCATTGATACATTTTTATTGTTTACAAATTACCCTCTTGTTTTTCTATTTATATCTTGTAACTTTCACCAAACTAAAGTTGAAACAAGACAATATAATATAATATAATAATATTATTAATAATATATTAAATAAATTTAAAATAAGAAATTTAAGATAACACAATGTCATATTTAGTAGAGGTATTATGAATATTATTCTTCCGCTTGTTAATGTTATTTTTTATGAATTCGTGTTTCTTGTATTATGAACAATTTGATTACATTGAATATGTTTTTCACTTATGACACTATTTAAAAGTTCAAAATTCTTCCCTATATCTTTTATAAAGGGATTGTAGGAATCATTCATTTGTTTGAACCATAAATCTCAACTTAAATTGTACAAAGGGTTTTGGATATTCCTATTTTCCTTTTTGATAACAAAACTATTGGATAAGACCAATCCCCTTCATTGTATATAATATTCAGACTAAGATTTAAAATTTTATAACTCTAACAACTATTTACTCACTAATACATTTAGCCTAAAATTCCGATGGAGGTTTCCGACGGAGAAGGTATATTGTGATCAAACTTGATTTTTTTTTGAAAAAATGCCCGATTTCGTCAGAATTCCGACGATAATGCAATGACATTAGGGTTTTTTTAGAAAAAGTGCCCACGTTCATCGAAATTCCGACGACCGCGTGCATTACTTAAAAAAAAGAAAAGACCAAGTCATTTCATAAATCCCACCTCTTTAAAAAATCCTGCCTCTCATTCGTCCCGCCTCTGTAGTGAACCTGTGGGTTTAATCGTGGCGGGGAAGATCATTGGTGTGACAAAAACGGCCACAACAGGGAACAGGGGAATGAAGTGCCACGGGCACAAAGTGCCAAGGGCTGGCACATAACCAGCGAGGACGACCGCAAGGGAGCCCAAAATGGGCTGTGTAAACAACGACGCCCGGGCCTTCGTCAACAGCAATAAGAGCTACAAACGGAGGAAGATGTCATCTTGTCCTTCAATTTGTACATTTAGGTTCAAGGTGTGTAGGTTGCTTTTCTTGATTTCTTAAATGGAACCAGTTATGAATATGGGAAATTGCTTCTTCATCTTTTGTTTCTTCCAAATTAAGAATGATGGTAGGATGGCTAGATGAACACCCTTCATCGAATCTTCCACAAAATTGTTCTTCAAAATTTTCTCCTTCACTTATATATCCCATTTGCACAATTAAGATATTGGCCTTCTATATGAATCTCATGAAGGAGTTTTGGCTTCCTAGTTAACTTATTTATTAACTAGTCTTCATTAGTTTACTAATTTGAAAGAAATTAGGAAAGGTCTAGTACCTTGTAGAGTCACTATAAAAGTTTTAAAAGAAGATTGTGATTTACCTTCCTCTAAATGTGTTACTAGTATAGGGAGATCCTCTCTCCTCTACTTCCTTGATCTTCTTGAGACCTATTCATTCTTATAGTATGTAGTTCAGTTAATTCATATATCATACTAAAAACCCCATCTTCATTATTTTCATCATTGATCTTTGAGAACAGATTCAAAAAAGTCATATTGTTTATAGAGATATGTCTTCTTCTACTACACCCCTCCATGATATTGCATTAGTCATGTAGACTAATTTAACAATTGTGTTCTTACAAGAGCAATTTGAAGTGATGTGGCAAAACTTGTTGCAAATATAGTAGATTATAGTTTTGGATCGAGGCTTGGGATACTTGCACTTGCAAAGGTAAGTGTGCTCGGAGCATGAAAATGATGATGATTAAAGGATCACTTACAAAAAAATGAGTTTGTATTTTTTGTGAGAGTAATGCTTGTGAGTAGAGGGCTAGCAACCAAAGGGGCCAGTTTAAGGAAAGTAAGGATCACGAGACTTGTTTTATTGCTTAGTAAAATTTTGAATATATTTGTTCTATTTGATGAAATGAATTATTTCAATTTGAGCCATATCAATGAGATGAAGCAAAGAACAACTAGCAATAATTGTTGGTGTAATAGGGATATTACCTAGCTACCTCCACTATTAGGTCATTTTTATGCCTTATCATTTCAGTTTACTTAAGGTATAGATAGGATACTTATCACTTTATGTCTCATATCATAAGATTAAGATACTTTCATAATCTTATGATATCCTACATGTCTCATCTTGACCTATATAATCAAGGGGTTCTATTTATAATCTCATTCATTCATATTGTAAACTTGCATTTATTGATAGGAATATTGATCTTCTCATTTTGTTGTGCTTTCCATTAGACCTCTAGATCTTAGGTGGCTATCTCCATAGTCAAATCTTAAAATATTTACCTTTCTAGATTCTATAAAAGAAATGGTTTTATCAAGAATATCATATGGAATAGCTTCTAAATATTTGCATTCGATAACAATATTGTTAGAGCATTTTACTTTATAGGAAAATCATTTAAACTAGACTTTTTTTTTCAAGCTAAGACAAAACAAAGTAAGGTAGTACAATAATCACTTTATCTAAATTGAGATTTTTCGGCAAAATTTCCCAAAAAAAATCTCTAAATTAGTCACATAAACATACTTTCTCACTATCTTCTCCTCCATATAACCCCTTGGATCAAATAAGGGTATAATTCTGAATGCTCTCAAGTTATACATAGTAATATCTTTGTCCCATTGTTTTAATTTTCATATCTCATGGCAGTGGTTACTCTTGTCATATGATTGCTATTGTGTAGATGGGTCCTTGAGCCCTGGTTTAATCCGATTTTTTTTTATCTATATCAAAGATATTCTTGGCATCCTCACTCAATGGCGATCAAGCTCTCCCTACCCAGATTAACTTATCTCTAAATTTGGAAAATGGGTGCAAAAGTTTGTGTATGAGTACTCTTCAGTTATTTGTCATGCTTGTAAGGAGAAAAATAAGGATGAAACTTTCCCTATTTCTAAGGAGATTCAAAATATTGATTCTAATCAAGGGAGTTCCCCTTTGGATTGGTCAAGGATATATAATGCTTTGGGTTCTAATGATGGATGTGCCACCCTGATTTTAGGATGGTTCATTTTTGCTTTAGTTATTCCACCTCTTGTTGTTTTGTTGTTTTGGAGTTGTTTTGTTTTGTTGTTTTGTTGGGATTAATGCTTCATCTTTCTCTTTGCACAAGGGATCAGGGCCCTTTCAAAATCCCTTCTTATCTAATTAAAAACACTCAATGATGATGGATCATTATAGTCCCCCCTCTATGCTTGGATTTAAAAATAGAATGAACTCTAACTACTTGTTTAATTCTAATAGAATATGACATTAGGGTACCTAGGTAGCATAAGAGGTTGTTCACTAAATTATTCCACCTTAATGATAGTTAATGTTAAGGATTTAATGAAACAAACTCTTGTTCATGGATCACCTTCTTAGCCTCCTATGGAAGTCATTCTTTATGTGGTCTACCATGACCATAATCAGGGTCTTAATAAATGTATTAGATACTCTCTATTATCAATAAGAGAGTTATCATAATATAGTCATGGTGAGTGGTTACAAATAAGATTAGTGGGTCCATAGTTCCCACTTGGTTTGTAATTAGAAACATTATCATTTCTTAGTTGTATGGAAACTACAAATTCGTGCATCTAGGCAACAATACACACTAGCTATTATATGATTCCACTAATGAGAAAAGCCTAGTCAATCTTATACTTTGTGGAATTAGTCATGCCCCTCATATAGAATATCTATATATGGAGTATTCTTGCCTATAGATTACCTATTATTTTGCTTAATAATGTGATTATTTCACATACATCATAAAAGTGCCCTTCTAATATGTTTATGCATATATATTGAAACCATATTTTTATTAACCAACCAATGATAAGAATTATCTTAAACAGGCCTCTATATTTGAATACCACTAGCTTTGATAATCAACCATAATAACCTTAACAATGCATCGACGACAACAATGCCTAATAAATCATCAATTGTCTTAGGTGAATCTAGCCAAAGCCAACCCATCAAATCCACTAATCTCCCTTGCATCCCAATCATAAAATTTTATGGTTGTTGGAACAAGCTTGGGAGATTGAAGAGATATAAGGAACATTTCAACTTCCAAAATACCGAAGGAACAAAAATAATTAGCTAACACATCTTTATTTGGGAATTTTTGTATTTAGTTCTTCCTTTGCAAATCAACATACCCTATTTTGGTTTCCCAAATATTTACTAAATAATTTTGAAGATAAATTGGGAAGAGAATCCATCATATAGATATTTCTTTTCAACAGCCTTAGAGGACATTGTTTTGTCTATCATTTATTATAATAGCTAATACCTAATTTTTTTATAAGATAACAAGCAAAACCTCCTCTTCACAAACTATGTTTTCCTTAATAATCCAAGAATGAAAAAAGGAACCCACATAAAAATTACTTACTCCCTACCATGAAGGCAAAAGAACATCCAATTTAAAGATAGATGTACCAAAAGGAAAGAAATATCACCTAAAAATCTGTCTTGAACTTATACATTGAATCTATACACACGAGAATCCCCTTAATAACTTTCTCACAACTTTCAATGCTAGAAGAATGAGTGATTTCACAAGACTTTCATACTATGATATTTATATCAAGATTCACTTGCATAGTTTTAGAGTCAAGCTGACCCATTCTCATGAGTAGTTTACATGAACCCCTCATAAGAATGGATCACTTAGTACTCATTTCATCAAAGTGATGCTCATAGCGGTGAAGCATTCGGGATTCCTAGGAGGTCACCCATACTAATACTACTCTAAATCAAGCACATTTAACCATGTAGATTGTCCCAATATCAAACCCATTCAACTTGCCACCCCATTTGCAAAACCTTCATCAAGTGGTGTGCCTTATAAACCATTCATTATAGAGCAACTTTAGCTTATCCATTGACAAGTGGGAGGTGTTGATGTGTTTTTTATGCACATGCAAACATAGAATAAAATACCCAAAGGTATCTTATCCTCTCTTGAAAAAAGTTACTCAAATGCTGGAGATTTGCTTAAGGATCACTTGAGACAACTCCAAGGTTCTGGTATGCCAGGTCAGAACGTGTGGATAAACATAGTTGGTTGATGTGATTGCCGGTATCACGAGGAGACTTACATTGAATTGTCGAATGCTTGAATAGATAGAACTTGATCATCTGATATTTCAATCTTGCGATGCTTTTTGTCCTAAACTAACTTGAATTGAAAAAAGGGCAAAAGGTGAAGTGTTAATAAAATCTATTCTAAGGCCTAGATTGTAAGAAGATGGATGAATGATTAGATGGAATCCTATTGTGTGAGGTCTCAACATAGGGTTATATGAGACAGGGGTAAGTTCAATAGTGATTTCTCCTCTACAACCTTTGCTAGTCTATGCGAAAATGAGAGCTTGACGGCATTATTTCGCTTTTAGCTAGCTAAATTTTTCAAGAATTTTATCTCTAGATTTAATATTTCTTTTCTTGCATGAATCTATTAATTTTGAGATAACAGATCTTGCCTTCATGAATTGATCCTAGTTTATCCCTTTAACCCTGATTAATTTATTTAGAGCGTTTAGTTCCATTTTAATCTTTTCTTTTACAATTAAATATTATTAAAAAATTGTATTATTGTTCCAAATTTTGTGGATATTTAGGAGACACAAATAAAATATAAATGTAATAATTCCATATTTTTGTAGGAGATATTGGAATGAGACTAATAGGAAGAGTAGTAAACATGAGTCACAATGAGAACTTTAGAATAAATCTAAACATTATAAGGAAGAGTAGCTTGGAAAAATAGAAGCGTAATTTATTTTCCAATATGCAAGATTATTACTTGGGAAAGAATCTTGAAAGAGGATTGAAAAGATTCCTTGAGCTAACATTGTCTCACTTATCCAAAATTATGAGGAAGGATTCATTAATGAAATGGTCATTAACAAGATGGAGAGAATAATAATTAGGAAGAGATAGATTTCACATGCTACTAGGTGACTAGATTGGAGAAAAACTAGAGGCAAATCATTTATCTTGGCCATGACACAAAGTCTTAGAATAGATGCCAACCTTGGTGAATGGAATGAAAATCCCAAACAATTAATGATTGGTGAGACAAGTAGAGGCATCTATAAATTTTGTTTTGAATAAAATAAAGAAAAAATGGGACTAAAACTAAGGGAAATGCACATGGAAAGGATATGATGAAAATCAAAATAAATAGTTTGAAGATAATATTAGTTACCTAAAGGATATTCCGCTTGATTATTTGGTATATCATAACTATTTTGACAAATTTTGAAACCATTAGAGGTACCTTTTGCTTCTGTAGATGAGTCATTCATTCATGTTGAAGTTGTGATAGCTTATTTGCCTCTTTATGGACAACAAATTATCCATACGAATTATCATATATACTTGTAACCTCCATCCCAAACCACCTATTTCACTCTTCTTCCTTTGTGTACCTCTTTTATTCTTCCATTACCTCTTCGCTTACCTAAATTCAATCCAAAACATAGTGTGTATAGCATCAAAAAAATTCCATATTTGATTAATATTATCCACAACATATCGAAAAGACAAATACCACACTTACTGTGTCATCAACCAAAAATAATTTACTTACATATTCAAAGAGTTCAATAATGGAGAAACATCCATGAGGTGCTCTACACATGTCCTTGAAGGTTCAAGAAATACTTATCCTCTATTGGTCCAAACTTTAAATCACTTTCCATGCATGAAAATAATTGCAACCATACACAATTTTCCACCCAATAGATTCTCTCAAACTAGTTTACTATCTTAACATAGGGTCAAGGAAAAGTGGGCCAAAATAGGAATCCAAGTGTCTTAAAATCCTTCAAGACCATAGTGGTGAGGATTGAATTTCTTTCTTTAGTGGTATCTTTCTCTATATTAATTAGTTGGGGATTCTATTAGGACCTTTTCCTAATTAAAAAAAAAATATAAAGATTACATCCCTAAATATTGCATTCATAATAGAATAAATTTCTGCAATATTGAGACTAAATTCATAATAGATTTATAGTGATGAATAAAGAAATATTTAAGATTATCAAAAAATTGATGTTTTCTTTCTCCCAACCGTCATTGGATATTGGGTGATCTTTGAGGCATTGTGTCAAATAGTTCATGTGCCTTATCTAAGCTTACATATTTTGCATGCATGTGTACCTAGGTAGTTGCACTACAACATCTATACTCAGTAATCACATTTGGTTGGAAGTTTCTAAATCCATTTCAAACACATCTTATGCATATCCTACAATCATAGCATTCCATTAGATCGCATTTCTTTGATGCATCTCACTAAATAGTTCATGCACTTTCATGTCTATACTTCCATATTTTCCAAACATGTCAAACAGAGCATTTCCAACCGTAAGCATCTGATATTAATTGCCCTTACCTTCTGCTTTGATGGAAGCCCATACTCTGTTCCAAAGCTCCCATTTTGGCACAGGTAGAGAGTATGTTGGCAAATAAAACTGATCGAAATGGAAATCTATTTGTTGCATTGAATGCATTGTGAGGACGCTTATGTATTTCATCGACAGCATAAAGCAGGAAAGGACATGAGAATATCTCCTCGGGGAGGTATTCTATGATAGCTGCGAGGTAGATGAGAGTTTCTTATGCCATTTGCTTTGTTCTATGTAGTCAAATGCGAAAACGCTGTTTGAATTCAAATGCTAATGGTGATTATCTTTTTAACGGAAATAGACGGGAAGGGACGTCAAGGGAAGGAATGGGCCCACAACACACCTAAGCAGTCAAAGCTTAGTGTGTGTTGTTTAAGGCTGCCTCCTTAAGACATCATAATTTATTGGCTCTTCACTCCTAAGACCTTCAAAAGTCTTTAATGGCTTCATTGAGTCCTTTTGTCTTCCAAATTCACCTGCACCAACTTGAATTCTCCTTCAATGCTTGATTGCCTTTTCACTTGGAATTGAATTGATTTTATAACTAAGAGATCACTTGAATTGTAGGTAGACCCCTTCAAATGACAGGGTAGGCTTCCTTTTATACCTTATATATGTCTTGAAAGCATTTTATCCTGATGGCTTTAAATTAAAGTACTTTCTCTTCTATTTGGTATTGGTGGAGCAGATCCTTTTATGATATGTAAGTTGAGAATATTTTATGAAAGGTCCCTAAATGCATACACTTTAAACTAATTTTAATATACCTTGAAGTGTGCAATATGGAAGGTTTGTATTCTTAATCTCCTGCCCATTTCTTAATTTAAAAGATGATATCTTTATTAAATATCTTTATTAACTTGATTTCTCCTTCAATTCTTGATGAATGCTTGATTGCATGTTCACTTGGAATTGAATTGATTTTATAATTAAGAGATCACTTGAATTGTAGGTAAACCCCTTAAATGACATGGTAGGCTTCCTTTTATACCTAATATATGTCTTGAAAGCATTTTATCGTGATGGCTTTAAATTAAAGTACTTTCTCTTCTATCTGGTATTGGTGGAGCAGAGGTTGCATTGCATCCTCCTAGGATACATATTTCCACAGATACAACACAAGTTAAATGTATCCCAGGTCGATGCAAAGAAACCTTTGCTCCAGAGATCACCAAAAAATAGAGAAAGAACTTTAATTTAATGCCATAAAGATAAAAGTCTTTAATCAAGACAGATAAAATTTGAGTTTGATTGTCATCATTTACTTTGCCAAATTCTTCACACGTAACTCCTGAATCAATTTCCTACTCACAAGATTTTTCATTATGTCTCAAATATAGGGAAACAGAAGGCTTCAAATAGAAAACTTGAACATGCAACTAAATCCATTGACTAACCAGAAGAACAAAATTAAGAAACGGTTTGATCATCTAAGAGATGTTGTAGACTTGCAACTCACTAGCTAAGTTTTTGTGGGTAAGAATTTTTTTTGTTTTGGTTATGGTTGTGGTGTTTATAGGGAGACATTTACAAATTTATATCTATTTTCACTATTTAATGGTTTATGGGTTTGTAATGGTAATTTAATGTTCTTTCATATTTTTGTATATATTCTTTATAATAGCCTATTATATTGATTTGTTCTATTATGCATAATGGTGTGGGTCAGACGACTTTGCCATCGGTGCATGAAAACATTGAATGAGTTCTACTTTTAAAAATTACATGAAACATTTTTAATTTATTTGATTAAGTGTTATTTGCAAAAAATGATTATCAATGATGTTTCCTTTCTCCGAGAATTGTCTAGGATCTTTCCATCAGATAATATGTAACATCGATTGCCTAAATCTTTTCATTACAAATGCTTATTTTATTTAATTATTATCTGAGCGTGAATTAAAATTTATATCTCTACGGAAGCAGAACATACAAGTTGAAGAGTCATGTGCAAGCAAATTTCCTAAAAGAAAGCAAGCAGGCATTATCTTGAATGACATGGAAACAAGCTCATCAGTTGCTTAGAAGAGAGCAATTGTAGAATGGCAGAGGAAAGTGTTTAAGGGTGATAAATAAATAGATAGTATGCAATACAAACAAACAATGTCTGGAGTGTCTGATGTGACATCTCTAATTTATGTCCGGAGGGACTAACTGGTTTTGGAGTTCCTGCGAAACCTATTGGGCCATGCTTGGAGGAAATCAATGTGTTCATGCAAGGAGCACCTTTTTTCTATTATGAGAATGATACTTTTGAACCGGGGGATATTTGGAAGTTAATATCCAAAAATTTCTATAGTGTGGAACCAGAGTTGGCTCGAAGTAATTTTTAGCTTTCAGAAGACCAAGAGGTTATGTACACAATCTCCCAATAGAAGGGCAATTTCAAGCATTACCTCTCCCCCCCATAAACTATTCAGGAAGCACTTCCTCAGACAAAGGACTATTGGCCTCCATGGGATCAAAGAAAAAAATTGAAGCATAGACTCTAGATGCAGTGGTGGTGTCCTTCGTGAATAACTCTGCACTATAATTGAAAATTCATGAGGGAAACTGCAAGATAGTGAAGAGAAATACAATCTTGAAAAGTGGGAAGAATGGATCTTGGTTTGGGTGGGGCCAAGTCAGGTGGCTCCTCTAGAGGTTGAAGAGATAGAAATCATATTAGGATTTGAAAAAGATCACAGTCGTGGAACTTCGTGTGTGAGTGATCAATTGTGGTGTTTGGGTAATGCATTCCAAATAGATACAGTTGCATGCCATCAGGATAAAATTCTTTAATCAAGACATTACCCATTTGGAATGCAACTGTATCTATTTGGATTGCATTACCCAAACACCGCAATCGATCACTCGCACACGAAGTTCCACGAGTGTGATCTTTTTCAAATCCTATTATGATTTCTATCTCGTCAACCTCTAGAGGAGCCACCTGACTTGGCCCCACCCAAACCAAGATCCATTCTTCCCACTTTTCAAGATTGTATCTCTCTTCACTATCTTGCAGTTTCCCTCATGAATTTTCAATTATAGTGTAGAGTTCTTCACAAAGGACACCACCACATCGTCTAGAGCCTATGCTTTAATTTTTTTCTTTGATCCCATGGAGGCCAATAGTCCTGTATTTGAAGAAGTGCTTCCTAAATAGTCATGTAGGGGAGAGGTAATTCTTGAAATCTCTCTTCTATTGGGAGATTATGTACATAACCTCTTGGTCTTCTAAAAGCTGACAATTATACTTCGAGTCCGCCAACTCTTGTTCCACACTATAGAAATTTTTGGATATTGACTTCAAAATATCCCTCGGTGCAAAATTATTATTCTCATAATAGAAAAAAGGTGCTCCTGGCATGAACACATTGATTTCCTCCAAGTGTGGCCCAATAGGTTTTGCAGGAACTCCAAAACCAGTTAGTCCCTCTGGACATAAATTAGAGATGTCACATCAGACACTCCAGACATTGTTTGTTTGTATTACATACTATCTATCTATTTATCACCCTTAAACACTTTCCTCTGCCATTCTCCAATTGCTCTCTTCTAGGCAGCTAATGAGCTTGTTTCCATGTCATTCAAGATAATCCCTACTTGCTTCCTTTTAGGAAATTTGCTTGCACATGACTCTTCAACTTGTATGTTCTGCTTTCGTACAGATATAAATTTTAATTCACGCTCAGATAATAATTAAATTAAATAAGCATTTGTAATGAGAAAATTTAGTCATTCGATGTTACATATTATCTGACGGAAAGATCCTAGACAATTCTTGGAGAAAGGAAACATCATTGATAATCATTTTTTGCAAATAATACTGAATCAAATAAATTAAAATGTTTAATGCAATTTTTAAAACTAGAACTCGTTCAATGCTTTCATTCACCGACGGCAAAGCCGTTTGACCCACATCAGCTCTTGCCGTCGGAATTCCTACGACAACTAATGAAATGCTCGACAACGATGCTGTGCATCCGATGGCACTCCTCTGTCAGAATTTTATCCTTTGGAGTCAGAATTCTGACGATAGGCTGAGATCATGACAGTATTCTTTCAGGGTATGAGCATCCATGGTGGCCGTTGGAAAGGTTGGAGGTGATGTCGGAATTGCGACGACCACAAGGATAGTCGGAACTTCTGACACAAAGTTTTCAATGGCTTTTTTTGTTGGTAGTGCGATGAAATTTGGTCGAAATTCTGATGATTTGCCGTCGAAATCTTGACCCGAATGTACTAGTGACTATTTCCACTTCTGATAATTCTAACATGAATACATAATCTTCCAAAAACACAAGTTTCTAGCCTTCCATCTCTTCATCATCCGCAAGGCCTTCCATTTCCATGTTGATTTGTTGATTCTTTTGTTCTAGGGCTTCCATCAGGATACTTTTATTTTTAACATCCATAAAGGATGGAATTCTCTATTAACATTATGCATTTGATTTATTTTTTTACTTATTATATCCCTGTGATATTAGCTTCTTAAGTGGTTCACAAATTTTTGGAATTTAAGGTGGCATATTTTTTATTCCCAATTTTCTCTCATTTGTAAAACATGGAGGATATGAAAAAAATAAAAATAAAATAAAACTCTACAATTTTCTTCTTATCAATACAAGTTATCCAAATCAATAAAAATTTAAGATTCATTTTTTTATGAAATATAATCTATGTATGTAAACAATAGGTAATGGAGATTTCAAAAGAGGCCAATTTAAAAATTGGGGTTAAACAAGTTATCCAAATGAATGTAGATTTGGGGTTAATTGGTTACTAAAATAGAATTTATGTATGTAAAGAATAAGTATTAGATTATTTCAAAAGACGTTGTATTGTTGTAAATTTGATAGTTAAAAATTCAACACATCTACGATAGACATATTTTTTCTAGAATGTAACTCAATATTTGTTTTTACTTTAAATTAATATGGTTAACTGTCAATTGTGTCATTAAAACGAATGGAACATTCATTAGATTTGATTATTTTTCACTAAGTACTCTCTATGTTGTCTTTTCTTGTCTTTCATATCATTTTTACCTTGTTATTATAATAGTAAAATTATTTATTTTCACTAAGAGATGGGAAAAATAAAATGTTTTTTTTTGTTTTAATTTTATTAGTACTTGTCATTAGGTTAGTATTATATAATCGCTTTTTCTTAACTGGCCATTATTCAACTATTAATATGTTTGATGAATCCACTATCTAAATGTAAATTTTGACGCAACTTTTAATTTTTGAAGAGTTTTTATTAATATGGTTTAATTTTACAGTTTTTGTCTTTTATATCGTGTAATTTTCCATTAGATGCAAGTTAATATTTTTAATAATAAATTGAAATTAAAAGATTAAATTTAATCTAAATATTTTAAAACTTGTAAATATAATCTCACTACGTATTAATACATTTTTATTGTTTACAAATTACTCTCTTGTTTTTGCATTTATATCTTGTAGCTTTCAGAGAACTAAAGTTCAAAAAAAACAATGTAATATAATATAACAATATTATTAATAATATCCTAAATAAATTTTAAAAAATAAATTTAATATAACACTTACATATTAAATTTAATATAAAATTAACATATTTAGTAGAGGTATTATGAATATTATTCATTGTTAATATTATTTTTTATGAATTCATGTTTCTTGTATTATGAACAGTTTGATTTCATTGAATATGTTTTTCACTAAGTTCTTGTCAGTTGGTGTAAAGCTTGGTCCAAATTCTACTTCCCCATATGTTTTATAAAAGGATGTATAGGAAACATTCATTTGTGTAACCATAACCCTCAACTTATATTGTACAAAAGGTTTTGGATATTCCCATTTTCTTTTATGATAATTAAATTTATTGGATAGAGCCAGTCCTTCTCCTCGCCTCCATACTAAAAATAATTCTAACATGAATACCTTCAAAATCGCTTTCCATCTCTTCATCATCCACAAGGCCTTCTGTTTCATGTTGATTTGTTGAGTCTACTTCTCTAGGCCTTCCATCATGATATTTTTATTTTTAACACGCATAAAGGATGTAATTCTCAATTAACATTATGCATTTGATATTTTTATTTTTTATTTTTATTTTTATTTTTATTTTTATTTATTTATTTATTTTATTTTTATTTTTTTTAAGAATAGGACATTCATTAGATTTAATTATTTTTCACTAAGTACTTTCTATGTTGTCTTTTCTTGTCTTTCATATCATTTATACCTTCTTATTATAATATTAAAATTATTTATTTTAGTTAGCTTAAGGTTATCCTCGTGTAATTAATACTCTATAACTTAGGTGGAATATAATTCTTACTATTTCCAATGCAACTGCATATATCAAAATCAAATGACAACACATATAATTTTAACCTTTAATGTATATAGTTCTAAGGTACAATTATTAATTAAAATTACATTGACTATTTCTATTTCTTAGAAATTATATAACTTCAACCTTATGATTTCATTTTCATAAAAAAAATTACTAATAATAAACTAATTCAAACAATCATTGTTGTTCTTAACATTAAAAAATACTAAAGATACAAAAGTTTAAAATCTTAGGTACTTCTCTTATTATATTTATTACTTTTATTGCAATATTAAGACAAGTACATGCTATTAATTTGTTGGAGATTATATGTTTCTTTTATTTCCTAGATAATATTTGTGTTCATCTTCTCTTTTAAGTTTCAATATAATATATATTGATCCGTAGATTAAAACTTTTTATTTTTTATTTTTTTGGGACAAAGACGATTAACTCCATAATATATTACAGTAAGAGTAGAGTACAAAGATTTGCATAATATGTGAAGATCTCTTACTATTTAGCAATACAATATGGCTGATTAACTGTCATATTTTAGTTCGATAACAATAAAAAAGAAAAATACATATGTTGCAAAAATTACATAATGATTCATGACTTGAAACTATGACTTAAAAATATGAGTTGCCTCTTGGCTTGTGGCCCAATTAAGAAGTATGGTCATGATCAATTATTTGGTTCTGAACTCATCTCTATTTCAATTTATAGGTAAAGATAAATAGTTTTCCTTTAACTATCTGAGGTTGAGTTTCTTTATACAAATTGCTAGATTATTTTTACATGTTTTCTTACAAAAAACAATATCCAAATCATTTAAATTGTGGCTATGAAAAACTTTTTCAACCACTGTCTTGATTTCTTACTGATATTTATTGACATTTGCAAATATTTAAGAGAGTAAAAAGAAGAGGGTGATGAACTGATGTCAATATTTCTACAATAATAGCTATTATTCCTAGAACCAACCTTTTTTTTGATAAAACTATTGATTTAAACATTGATGAATGCAACAAAAAAGATAAGTGAGATTTTTAAGAAAGACATCTACTACAATGATGTGTCTGGTTTTAGTTTGAGTAGTGACACTCAACGATTATTTTTTTTGCCTAAGCCCTTACTTATTTTAAAATGAATTTCTGAAGCATCAAACACATCTCCAAGTGGATACCCTAACATTTTCATAAAATTTTCTAAGGTTTTCAATACTTTTAGAGGAATTTAAACAACCACCCATCTCTGAACCAAGGGGAAAATTCAACTGAGCATTGACATTAAATACAGAAGAAAGAGAAGCATGAAAGAAAAAAAGTTGTTGTTCATGAAAAATGCTATGTGTTAATCTTTTTATTTGCAATTGAGTTTGGGATACTAATTCACAACTCGAAGATTTTTATCCACACTCATCAACCCTTCATGAACTAGAATCTACATTTAATTGTCAACCCAAGAACATGAACTTGAAATGAGCCATCAAAATATATGCACTATGGAAGCCTTCTAAGCTATTGTATTAGTTGTGGATAGAAATAAACTCAAAACAGCAAACTGAATTAAAAAGATAACAATGCTAGAAATAAACTAATTACCACAACACTGACAGTGTTCACGGGGTTTGGGATGGTGGGACTTGACGTATATCGACAAATGGAAAAGATTCCTCTGCTTCTGGGAAGCATGTTGTGGAGGGGCCCAAATACTCATCAATAGATTTTTCACCCTCGTTGGGGTGAAGCCAATTGCGGTCAAGTCATTTTTGTTGTAGGCTTAAAGGTAAAGCTATTTCTCATGTTCCTCACAAAGTGGACCCTAGCTCGGGTACTTGCTCGATTTCCATATCAGACTGCATTGTGGAGAGAAATATTTCTAATATGAAGTCGGTTCTAGTTGGGAATTTTTTTGGCCCCCGCCCTAATATTGAATCGGTTAGGGAATGGGTTTCCCGGAAATGGAAAGGGAAAGGTCAGATTGATGTGGTGCCAATGGGTAATAAATTTTTCTCCTTCTCCTTTGTATGTGATGAGGATCTTAGATCTATCCTTGTGGAGGGTCCTTGGATGTTGGGTAAAACCTCCCTTGCCTTAAAGAAATGGAAACATGGTTTTAATCCCGTCTTGGGACTATAATGAGGTGCCCATTTTAGTTTGTCTTCTTGGACTCCCTTTGGAATACTGTGATGAGGTGATCTTTGTAGGTCTAGCGGCTTGCTTCGGCGAGATTCTATCAGCGGATCTGATGATTGTAGCGAAAAAGAGGCTGGTCTAAGGTCAGTTGTGTGTCAATGTAAAACAAGCTCCTGTTTTACTGTCTGATATCACACTCAACTCAAATATTGTCTTATGGGTGCAGAAGGTGGAATATGAATCTATTCCTTTTGCTTGTTTTCACTATAAAAAAGTGGGTCACTGGGCGAAGTAATGTTCAGCTAAACCAAAACCAAAAAAGATTTGGAAAAAGAAAGTTGAGGGTTAGGGTAGCAGCCAGAACCAACAGGTTCCTCCTATGGGGGAATTTAGTGATGCATTGTAGAAGATAGAATCTTCAGATGTGCTAGATAAATAAAGCTTGAATGGGAATGTTAAGGAAATGGTTTCTATTCCACCGCAGGTTGACCCCCAAGTTAATATTGAGGATTTTGTTCAAAAGGATAATGGGGTGATTGTAGAAACCCCTATTCAGTTGGTTATTGATATGAGTAGGAATATGGAGTAGGATAATCTTGAGAAAGTTGATGGGTAGACGGTGAGTGATATCCCTACGGATATTTCAGAGATATCCAATCCTTTTACTCAAGTCAAATCCAAGAATCGAAGGAGGAGTCCACCATCTCCTATTACCAATGTCTCAACACTGGGAGCTTTGGGTGTCACAACCAGAAAACGATAGGGGACGGATTGTGGCTATGAACCTAAAGGGGTGGGAAGACTACCAAATAGTGTATGTAGGGATAGGCTAACTAAAGCCGCTATTGTAGATGGGGTTTAGAGAACTGTTTAGGATATGGGGATTGGATCCCCCTCCCCTATCAAATGAAAATCATCTCATCGAATATTAGGTGGCTTAATCTTCCCCACAAACATGATCTCCTTTCCAATATTGTAAGAGATCATAAACCAGATATTTGTCTCATTCAAGAGACAAAGATGCCTTCTAGCAAAGTGGAGAGAATCAAGTTAGCCATTTTTAAAGATTGTGTTGTTCATTGATTTGATGTAGATGGAGCCCTAGGTAGCTTAGCCACTCTATGGAACATGAGGATCCTTCGAGCTATGGTAGTTATTACTTGTGCTAATTATATTGCTACTAGATTCACTGGTCTCAAGGATGGTTATTCGTGGATTTTATCTAATATTTATGCCCCCAATGGGATAAGTGCCAGGAAAAATATTTGGGGTTCCTTGAGTCAGGCTAGAATTTCTTTCCTGAATGATAGATGGATTCTTAAGGGGGATTTTAATACTCCTCTTTGTAGCAAAGAGAAAATGGGTGGTGCTATAATCTCTAAGGAAACTAAACAAGATCTTCTTGATATGATCAATGCTCTTTGTTTATTGGACCTGGGTCTTATTGGTGCTCATTTCCATGGTCTAATTGAAGGAGTGGTTCAGACCTTATTCAGGTCAAACTTGATCGAGGTCTAATTTTGCCAAATTGGCTTACAAAAATTCTTGTACCTTGTCCTATCTCTCTAGAATTGGATCGGACCATTTCCTGATTATCCTGAATATGGTGCCCCTTTATGGCAGAAGATCTTTTCCCTTTAGATTTGAGAAAATGTGGACCATGAATCTAGAACTTCAAGATAAGATTTCAGAATGGTGGGACATCATTATTCAGGGGACTGGTATATATAGAATTGTTAACAAATTTTCCAATGTTAAATCCAATATTCTATAGTGGAACAAATCTGTGTTCGAGAATATTTTTCAGCACAAGGAAAACATAAAGGAGTTGGATGATATTCAATTTCTTAGTCAGGGGTTGGGATACAACCCTAGAATCATGGATAAAGATATTAAACTATTGAATAAGCTTCATGACATTATTTCTAAGGAAGAGGAATATTGGAAACAAACATCCAGAGTTGTATGGCTTAAAAGTGGGGACAAGAATACTAAATTTTTTCATATGACCACTATGAAACACAGAGCTATCAATAGAATTACGAAGTTATAGGTTAACAACTAGTGGGTGGATAAGAATTAGGATTTGTCTAAGGAGGCCATCGATTTATTCTCCTCCGTCCTCTTTTAGGATGGTCCTCTAGATCTTCAAGCCCTAGAGAATATTCTTTAGGAGGTTTTGCTTAAGGTCACCCCAGAGATCAACAAGGAGCTTACCAAAATCCTGAGTTTTGAAGAGGTTTATTTTTTCCAAATGTATTGGCAGATTGTTGCTAATGATGTTTTTGACATTGCTAGAGAGTTATTTGGTTCTAGTTCTCTTTTCAAAGAGTTGAACGCCACCTTTTTTGTTTCTATCCCTAAAAAACCTAATGCTAGCAACTTTCAGGATTTCAGACCCATTAGTTTGTGTAAGTTGATTTATAAGATGATCTCTAAGATTCTAGTTTTCAGACTCAAAGCTATCATGCCTATGTTGATTTTCAGACATCAAAATGGTTTCATCCCTAAACGACGGGTTTTGGATTCTATTATTGTGGTTGATGAAAATGTTTTATTCTCTTTTTTTAATAAAGTCGGTTTCCTTCTCAAGATCGATATTTTGAATTCCTATGATCAGGTTAATTGCCAGTTTTTGATAAGTGTCCTACAGGCTTTTAGTTTTTAAAGTCATTTTCTTCAGTTGGTTGAATAATGCATATCTATGCTGAATTTTTTTGTCTTCATTAATGGTTCCCCCTCCGGTTCTTTCTCTACCTCAAGAGGTATTCAGTAGGGTGATCCTCTGTCCCCCTTTGTCTTCATCTTAATGAGTGAAGCTCTAAGTAAGGTAATTCAACAGGGTATCAGAATGGCCAATTTAAAAGGCCTTAAGCATTCCTCTCAATATCTTGTGTGTTCCCATAAGTTTTTTATGATACTGTCCTTATTGGAGAGAATTATGTTAGGAAAGATAAAGTATTGAAGGCCAATTTGTCCCTATATGAAAGAGGATCTGGATAGAGGATAAGCTTACCCAAAATCTCTATCTTATAAGAAGTTGGCAGGGTGGAAAGGTGCCCTCCTTAGCCAAGTTGATAAACTCCTTCTTATAAAATACCCATTGCTTCTGATTTATGCCAAGAATTTATTTAAAGTCCTAGTGAAATTTGTGGAGTGCATGGAAAAGATTCGAAAGAGCTTTTTGTGGTCTAGGTCTTAAAGTAAAAATAAATTGCATATTCTTTCATGGGAATAGGTGATCTCCCTAAAAAGCTTGGTGGCCTAGCCCTCAGACAGATGCAAGATTTAAACATAATTGTGTTATACAAATAATTATGTATATGTCTTAAAGAGGATAATGAATGGATCTCTATATTCCATCATAAATATCATATTTAGGGAATTGAAGATGCCTTGGAGAATTACCTATTTCCCTTTGCGGCATGTGATATGTGGAAGAGTTTTTTCAATTAGAAGGATATTATTTCTCAAGGGATGAGATGGTATCTTGGAGATGGTAGAAATCTACACTTGTAGGATGACTATTGAGTGGGGGAAGGTTCCTTGTCCATCTTCTCATGGGTGGACAGTCTCAAGAACAAATGTATTAGACTTGTTGGTGTCTGGGTTGCTAATTATATTCATGAGGGAGCGTGGATTGATCTTGTTAGTATTGATTCTTCCCTTTGACCTATCTAGGAGTGGCTTTCATGGATTCATACTCCCTTGTTTCATGTTGTTGATAATTTTTTTTGGAGTAAATCTCCCTATGGGGTCTTCTCTGTTGCTAATGATTTTTCAGATCATCACTAAGTCCTTGTCTCTGGCCCCCTTTTGGGCTGGTATCTGGAACAATGTCTTGATCGCCAAAATTGATATATTTTTTCTGGCTCTTTATGCAGCAGAAGGTTCTAACCATTGGCAATCTTTGTAAAAGAGGTATGGGTATCCCCAACATATGTTTCCTATGTAAAGAGAATGTGGAGAATGCTAACAATATCCTCCTACATTGCCTATTTTCTATTTAAGTTTGGGTCTTCTTCTTTTAGTTGTGCGAGTTATGGTGGCTTTAGTCGAGTAATATCAGGGATCGTTAGTTCAATTGGGTTTGTCCCTCGGGAAATGCCTCTCTTAGAGTGCTCTGGAGTTGCATGATGCCTCACATTTCTTTGGGTCTATGGAAGCAGAGAAATAATAGGATCTTCAGGGATAGGGAGGCCTCACCTATTATTGGGGTGCATAGAATACATAACACTATTAAGGAAAACCTCTTATCCTCTTGTCCCTCCCACAAAGGACAAGAGGATATGAGGTTTTTCTTAATACTGTTATGTTCAGGATTTGGTTTTCCTTAATATAATCACCAAACGTGTTTTGTCTAAGGTTTTGCTTGGCTTCGATTTTTCTTTACCTTATTGTTTGCTTGATGTCATTATAATAATAATTAAATTTAGATTTCAGTCTTAAGATATAAACCCAATAAAGTTTTACATAAAGTAGTTTACACAATTGAGGAAGGATATGCAACAACTCCTTTAATGAAAGCATCCATTAAAACTCATAGTTGTTGTTACCTCATGAAATATTATGATTGCAAGATAAGCATAGGATGGTTTTGTTAAAAATACTTTAGAATCTTTCAAGAAAATGTGATTGGCATGGTGAAACCCTTGTGAGAAAAAGACCACACCAAAGAGAACAATGCTTGTGTTATTCCTTCAAATGGGTTACAAGAATACTTCTCTCTAAATTCCTCTAGAACTTTATTACTGCTACAACCTACAAAACAACTTGTCTAACCTCCTACAAGAGTACAATGAGTTTGATTTCATTGAATTTTTTCTTCACTTATTAAAATATTTCAGTATGGTCTAAATTCTAGTTCCCCATATCTCTTATAATGGGTTGTCTAAGAATCATTTGTTTGCTAGAAACATAACCCTCAACTTAAAATTGTACAATTTTTTTGGCATATTCCTATTTTAAGTACTCGTAAATGATGTAATTATAAATTAGTATTATACATTTGATTTATTTTTTGTTTTGTATATCTATATAATATTAGCTTCTTAATTGATTCACTATTTTTTTTAATTTAATGATGCCTTTTTTTTGTAATGGGTGTCACTTTTGCGTGATTAAAAAGAATGGGACATTCAATAGATTTAAGTATTTTTCACTGAGTACTATCTCTGTTGTATTTTCTTGTCTTTTATGTCATCTATATCTCTTATTATAATATTAAAATGATTTATTTTAGTTGGCTTAAAGTTGTGCTCATGTAATTTAATAATCTAAGACTTTAGTAGATTACAATTCTTAATATTTCCTATGCAACCTCATTTCTCAAAATCAAATTACAATACATATAATTTTAACCTAAGTCACAATTATAATTAAAATTAAATTGACTATTTCTATTTCAAAATTATATAACATCAAAACTTGCATTTCATTTTTATAAAATAATTAATAATAATCAACCAATTCAAACAATCATTATTTTTTTAACATTTAAAAATAATAAAAATACAAAAAAAAAAACTTAGGTACTTCTCTTATTACATTTATCACTTCTATTACAATATTAAAATGACAAGTTTTACATGCTATTAATTTGTTGGAGATTACCTTCATAATATTTGTATTCATCTTCTTTTTATTCTTTATTTATGACAAAGAGGATTAACCCTATATAAAAGTAAATGCAAGAGTACAAATATTTACATGCTATGTCAAGATCACTTATTGATGAGCAATACAATGTGACTGATTGTCATATTAGTGCTCAATTACAATAACAGAGAAAAATATATCTATGCAACAAATACAAAATGATTCTTCAGTTGATGTGACGTAAGTTTTAAATTTTGCTGCTAATACTCTAGGCAATATAGATCCTAAACCGAGATCGAATGCATTTGTGTCAAGAAAATATTGATCCAAACTTACTCAGCTAAAACAATTCAAGATGTTCTATGGCTTGAAACAATGAGGTACCTCTTGGCTTGCGGCCTAATTGAGAATTATGTTCATGATCAAGAATTTGGTTTTGAATTCATCTCTATTCAAATGTATATATAAAGATAAATAGTTTTCCTTTACCTATTTAATGTTGAGTTTCTTTCTACAAATTGCTAAATTATTTTGCCAGTTTTTTTGAAATTCCTCCAAATCCAGCTCAAACAATTATTTATACAAAAGCATACAAAACATCATATCCAACTCATCTAATTTGAGGTTGTGAAGAACTTTCCCAACCACTATCTTGATTTCTTACTGCTTTTTACTTAAATTTTAAGATGTTCAAGAGAGTAAAAAGAAGGTTGTCATCAACTCATACTAATGTTTCTACAATAACAACTATTATTCCCAGAACCAACCTTTTTCTGATAAAACTATTGATTTAAAATTTGGTGAATGCAATAAAAAAGATAAGGAACCTGGTGGTAAACAGATTTGTCATTGTGTTCATTTATTTGAAACTAACCCTGTTGGATCCATGAGCAGGGATGAACATTCCAAAAGTTGGAGAGATTGGAGTAAAATCACAATCTTCCCCTACATTTGAGAGGGGCAGCTCCCTTGTATGATAGGGGTATTCAGGATTTTTGTGTAATTTTAACTTGAAAGTACATAAAGGAGAAAACATAGAACTTAAACAAGATAAATAACAGAAACCCTATTGGAAGTCATACGAATACAAAGTAGGATTCCATAAATGATAACAATAACAAAAGGGGTTACCACCAAATAGGTTAGTCATGCAACGATGATGAAAGAACTACAATTAACCTCAACACACGAAGATATAGGTTGTACTCGCACATGCAAGTCAAGATACCATGAAATGATGTGCTTCATCAATATATTTCACCAATACATAAAGGGATTACTAATTCAACATATGAGAAATTAGTAACGATAACTCATGAATACATTCAAGACACATGAACTCAATGCATTCTTCATTATTCTATTTGAAAATATACAAGCTCAAAAACACCTTAGTACAAATGTATGAACATAAAAAGTTCTTATTTAGTTCGTGTACAAAATTTGCAGAGTTTTTCCCCTGTTGTAAAAGTCTCCCCTTTACAAATGAAATAGCCTATTCTTTATAGGCTTCCCAGAATAACCACCATAGTAACTAACTTTGATAAGTTAATAACTAACTCATTTCTATGTAAAAAAACCTTTAGTTAGAAACTACTTCAGTTTTGCATGAATAAGGTCCACTTTCTAACCTTTAGTTACAATTAGTGAAAAAAGTCACATTTACAAAAAGAACCACTTGGAACATTGTAATTTTTAAGTTATGGATCTTGCTGAAGTAGTTCTCCATCATCATTTGCTTCATTCGCATTATGTTATTATCCTAAGTACCAACAATTGCAGTGTATTAATGTTATCACCATTGACTTAAAAGAAATATTTGCCCACAAATATATTGACTTCAAGAACATGCTCTCCAATTGCATCTACATCTGTCAAGCATTCTTTAATTTCATAACACATCTTTTCATAATCAGAAGGCTTGCATGATCGCATGATTGATTCTTTGCATTCATACGTTGTGGATTCCATCAATCATGTTTTGAAGAATATTAATATTCATGTGATTGAAGTATGTGCAACCAACTTCCTTTGAATAAGGCACACACTAAACGGTTCTAGAGTCATTCATTAAAAGATCTTGATAGCTCCACTGCAAAATGTATTTTACATGAGTCATGTTTCAACATTTTGTATTGCATGCCTACGGGAGCATTTACAATTATAACTTCTCATGAAAATCCTGAATTCTATTATGCTTTGTGGATGTTCATACCACGTGAGGAACTGGCAAAGGTTGTGACGTTCAAATCTACACTTTCCATTTTGAATTTGCTTTAGAGATTCGAAAGCTTTTTTGGGAAATCCATTTTGTGCATATCCTGCAATTGTTGTATTACATGAGATGACATTTCTTTTAGACATTTTGTCAAACATGTCGAATGCACTGTCTAAACCTCCATGATTCACCTGAGCATTTTGTTGAGTACTATGTGAAATGTTGATGCTCCTTATTCTACCACCCACGTCTCTGGTAAATTAAATGAATATCAACCTTACAAAGCATTAACATTGCACAGTATCTCCGATCATAGGAGTTGCTGGGTGGTAAAACCGTAGTGTGGCAAGGGGATTTGGAACTGAAATAGATGTTAGTGGCTTTGCTTCTATCTCTTCCCATCAATGCCAATACCCCTACCAAAGATAAACTTCAAGGGTGGTGAGTTAAACTAGTGCTTCTTCGAGCGGATAAATATCAATGGGTGCCCTTGCATATGCTATTGGTGGTTTAAAATCAACTTATCCCAAAAGAGGAATAGGGGTTGTGAGCACTTAATTTGGATTTATTACTTCCATTGGATCTTGAACTACCGAAGGCCTTGTTACCTATGCTAATTTTGTTGTCTATGTCTCTGTTGCTTGCTCTGGTGCCTTCTATACCTTAGCCATGGGTAACATGGATCGTATACAACCAAAGTCAACTGAGAGTGGCTTTACATCTACCAATTGCATTTGCTTTAAATTTCTAAATACTTTGCATCAAATGTATCTAATGCATATCATGCAGTCCTGCCATTATATAAGATGACATCAATTTGAGGTATTATGCTGAATATTTCACTTACCTTGTCTATGCTCCCATGATTTACATTTGTGTCTACCATATTATATTGTCAATCAGTTTCCAGCTTTGCCATGCTTCCATAGTTTGCAGTCATGTCTACTAGAGCAGTTGCAATGATAACATTTGACAAAATGCGTCTAACTTTATGCTTTGATGAATCTTCATAACCTTTTCTCTCTATTTTTTTTTTTTTTGTGCATGTCTACAAGGGTGTTTGAAATTGCAGTGTCTATCAAAACATGTTCATTTAATATCATGGACTGCCACCTTCATATATATATATTGCGGGTATCAAGAAAACATATCTAAATGAACAACATAGCTTTCATTAACATCTTGGTAGTAAGGTTTAGAGCATCCACAAGATAACCATCACAAGTCATAAAGGACAACCATGAACACCAAACAAATCCTACGATGTTAAAATATATTCTAGAGTGCTTCATTGATTCAAAGATTTTGAAAGCTTGCATGCAAAATCCATTTAGTGCACATTCTGAAATCCTTTTTTTTCATTCATCAGGGGATGTCTCTCTTGAAGCATTTTGGTAAACATTTCACGGGTTCTGTCTGTACTTCCACTTTCTTCATACTGCATAATTCCATGAGACTGTATTTCATTTTAGAACCTTTTTTTATATCTCTTATGGAGAAGGTAAAGAATGCTCCAAAATGGAGAATTTCTAACCTTCTTGACAAAGCGGTCCCACAATGTTAAAAAATAAGGTTATAAATGCTTCGTTTTGGAGCATTCTTAACCTTTTTCTTTCTGAAGTTATGAATATGGATTAAGAATGCTCGAAAATGAAGCATCCTTAACCTTCTCTTACAAACACTATGATCTTGACCTCAAAAACCATTGAACATGAAGGAGAACAAAGGGGAAATGGAAATGACATTTTTAGATAAAATTCTCCCTCAAATTACCACAAATATTAAAATAATTTAATATTTTAAATTTAATATGCAAACCTTGGAAAAATAGCCATAACTTTCAAGTGGTAAGAAATTAAGCTCTGAAATTTAAAGAACACATTTATGGTAGGGAAATAAGAAAAGGTAATAATTTATTCCTTGTGAAAATACCTAGGATGAGAGATTTTAATTATTTTTGGGCAAGGGACATCAAAATTTGAAAGTTTAATATATGATAAACTATGAACTGGGTTCAGACGAAAATTGGCCACATAACACATAATGATGCAAAGGACATGTATATGAAATGATTTACCTCAATTATTTGTAACTTCCAAAATTCCTCCATTTTTCATAATTTGACTGGCAAGGACCTTAGATCACATGCTCATTGCTTGCACATAGACACATATTTGGGCCTTCATTCAACATTGAGACTGATTTGAAGTTAAAATTTCAGGTATCCCAAATATGGGGGCAACAACTGGCTATGACTGGGGACAAGGACTGCAAAGGACGCAGGATGAACCCAAAATCTTTGGCTCGCAGTCTAGTGCACTATCCATTGGGCAATAGAGTCAAGAGGAAACAACATAGGGAATAGCCAGAGAAACCGGACACAAACCAAAAATGGGATGAACACAACAAAACTTCTAACTAAATTATGCACATAGTAGGAAAATCCCATCTCAAAGCTCTCCACGATCTTCATACAAAACTATTCACAAGCTGACCGAACTAGGCACCTGTGTAGAAATATGGCGAGCGCCCATGTGACACCTATAAGATTAGTGAGTTGGAAAGATCAACATGTATAAGATGAGAAAAAAATTTGGGCAGTGAACCAAACAACCATCTCTCATCATAAATTTGCAGGCTCTCTTCAAGTATTAGGGTACCACTTTGAACTTTATTGACAATTTGTGAAATATTCTCAGGCATACCCATATCCTCTATCTAAAGATCCCTCTGGTAGTCTCGTTTACATTAAATTAATCCACAAATTGGACAACCTTCATATAATCTATGATGTGAAGAAACTTGAGTAGACATAACCATTAAATCATGTTCAAGAATATCATCTTGAAAATCATCTGTATAAATACGGTCATCTGAAAACAAAGGATTGAGGTACGTACTTTTACTATAGGATAAGTCATCATTTGAAGCCTTCAAACAACAATCTAAAATACAAACATTATGACAATTAACTTCATTGATTTCCTTCATTAGATCATCCATTACCTCATTTATCTCTGCATTTTTGGTATAATTCCCAAAACTATCCCCTTGAATAAGGATGTCTTCTTGATCCAAATATTCAAAAGGAGGATTTCTTTGAACCTTGAATACTTCATAGGGCATAGATTGCAATTCCATAAAAATAGGGATATTTATTGATATACCTACATGGATTTCATATTCAACCCTCGCATAGATATTTTCATTACTTTTTGTGCTCTCTTGTCCCAATGATTCCTCTTCATCACACTCTTCATGAAATTTGAAAACTTTATACTCAGGTGACATGTATGATAAAGAGTGGATTCTCGATGGTTCAACTTCTTTCACTTGAGGCTGATCTAGAAATTTAGTAAACGTCTCCATTTTTGAAGATAAAGAATATGCCTACAAAATTTTACTTATGCTTCCTTCTCCATTGGTCATATCCATACAAGATTGTTCACTAGGTATTATACCTTTGATTTCCTTGAAAAAATTTTCATCTTCAACTGTCAGTGATGGATGAATGAGAATATCTTCTCCATGTAGAAAGTCATCATCATAAGACTTGAGACACCAAGCTAGAATGAAGACTATAGGGGATTCTTCTTTATGCATGTCTTCATCGTTATTTTCAAGCTTTGGCTGCATGCATGTCTGAAAAGAATTTGAATCATCATCTTCAAGCTCTTTGTCTTCAAGTTGACAGAAGACTTGTTCTTTTCTCTGACAATCTTCATAGTGCTCATGGCATTTTTCACTGCAATATTCTTTCTCTATCTCACTCACTTTTAGGTCTTTCTTTTGGAATGTATCCTTACAAGTAGATGTGACTTCATCTTCTTCTGCATATACAAATTCTAATGAGCTCCCTTCATTACTTTTCTCACAAGAATTTATTTCAATGAGAAAATGATTCTCATTCGCATCTTTTTGTTCAATCTTTTGCAGCTTCATTAAAATATCTTGATTAAAAGACATACAAAATGGTTCGAGAGTCCTTCATTAAAAGATCTTGATAGCTCCACTGCAAAATGCATTTTACACGAGTCATGTTACTTCCATTGGCTCTTGAAATACCAAAGCCCTTGTTACCTATGCCAATTTTATTTTTATGTCTATGAGTTAGCATATAGCATACTAACCCCAAGGAAAGAAAAATTACCTTTGTTTTGTATTCATTATTCTTGGGTTTATTCCTCGACTGGAGGCTAAATCCTTGTGATAATATGCTCCCTCTTCTCTCTCTCTTGGGTGTATCCTACCTTAAATAAATTTCTCCTGATAAGGCGTGTGTGAAATCTTTAACATGGGGGCATACACTCTGCTCATATTTTGCTCTTTGATACATAGAATTATTTAGTGAAATCAGCTTTGCTTTATAATTTTGGTATCTTTTTCTTGACTCATAGTGAGAGGAACCTTCTTGATCTTCAATTTTTCTTTGTCAATCGATTTAATAAGATTCTTGGTCCACTGGGTACTTGGTGCATCTTGCCTCCTCGATGTGGTAGAAGTCTTTCAATCTTGTTTCCTTGTACTTTACTAGCAGTATTGGTGTATGCTTATACTCCCGCTAAAGTGGGGGATAAATATAGTGTCATAAAATTGTGACCCTTGCAATTTTCAACCATGTTAGTGTCTTCACATTTCCAATTCGAATTCCCAAGCTTGATCAGAGATCCAAGATTTTCTCAACCCCCAGAAACTCCACTTGTGCAGCCCTTCGCACTACTTGAACCTGCGTCCTGTCTTGAGACAGGGGTAGGACTAGGGTGTGGCGCACCTATCCCTCCTAGGATATGGGTGTGGCACCCCTTTTCTCTTAGGATAGGGGTGTGGTGCCCTTTTCCTTTCCCTATTTTGTCCTATCTTTGCATTAGACTTTGCATAAAATGGGAAAAACTTTCCCTGTGTCAGCCTGTGATGAAAAATCAGTCAATTAGTTAACCCTAATTAACAAGTATAAATGTCAAATTTTCCTTCTCATTTTCATGAGTTCAAGAAGAAAAAAGTTGGATAAGCGAAGAGTGGGCATAAGTTCAAGCATTCAAGCATTCCATTCTAGCATTGAGCATTCTCAAGTCTTCCTTCAAGGCTAGGTGTCTCATTCAAGTGAAGGATTCAACCACTAAAGAAGAGATCCCTTTCAACATTCAATTTAATACAATCAAATCTACCTAGATTCTATCAAAAACATCGCTTGAGGTGAATTACATTTCATTATTTCATTTATATTTACTTGCAAGTACTTTCTTTCATCATTTGGATAATTCAAAAACTAGTATTTGCCCTGAAGGCAAACCCCCAATCCGAACCCCTTTTCTTGTCTTTTCTGTGTGTAGGTTGTAGCTGCACAACTCTGTTTGCATATTCAGAATCCATTTGGAGAGGCGGAAAAGACTTTTTTCATTTCGCAGATTTTTCAGAGGACAGTAGACACTTTCAGCACGGTCGTGACAACTTTTCATCAAATTCACAGGGCAGCTTCGTCTCGACATATTGTAGCCAAATCCAGGTGCACAATTTCATCTCATGCTTCTATCTCAAGCTATAATAAGTTTCTTTCTACTTTAACACTTAGTCCTACAACACATAACTCAATATTTTTTCATTCCAAAAGAGGGATTAGCTTGTCATTTCTATCCCATTGTCAATTCATTTAGTATTCAATCTCTTCCCTAAGAGATTGGATCTAGTGAATTTCCCCCTTTTTAAAATATAATATGGATAAATTTTTTGAAGGTAAATCCATATTGAAACTTCCATCTCTCCTTAGAGTGAAGAAAATATTTCCTCTTGATCTCTTCATCACTCACGTTTTTTAACCATTACAATTGCATCCATTAAAATGGCTCCTACACTTGGATAAACAAAAGACAAGTTTTTTATTAAATTCCGAAAACATTATACAGGCTTCTAATTTTTTATTCTTGCCTCTCTTCTCCAATGGAATTTTCTCCCTTCCTTATGCGATTCATAGGGTCCAATGAGTTTTCCATCCTCCTTCAAAACACTACGAAAACACCATAAAGACTTACATCCTTCAATTTTGAGTCCATGTGGTTTAGATATTGTGCCTTTCTACCTTTGTTGGAATCATGTTGAAATTAAAATCCTTTTACTATGAATTAAAGAATGTACCAAATAAGTAACAAATTATAGTTTGTAAAAGGAAAAATTGAAGAATAGAACAAAATGCATTCTAAAATATCTTCACTAATAAAGAAAGGGTTCAACAAGAGCTATCAGATTAATATAAGAGAGCCATTGGATATTGTATGGATAATGCTTCCCTTGCAAGATAAAATATGCTCAAGTTAGAATTGGAAGAGATACTTTGCAGAGAATAATTGTACTGGAAACATACGTCAGCAGAATCTTGGTTAGCTCAGAGTGACAAGAGTACCAAGTTCTTCTAACATCTACAAAAGTGAACAAACAAATAAATAAATAAATTAGAAATAATTCTCACTACTAATGGTTATAAGCTAGTCAAACATAATGAGATTAAAGATAGAACCATAATTTTTTTAGAAATTTTATCTTGTTGTGAGAACATCAAGAAGATCTTCAAATTTCACCTCCACTAGGGTTCCTTCTAAAACTTGTAGATGAGAACCATAATAAAATGCTAATGGCGGATTTTTCCATTGAAAAGGTTACAAATTTTTTCTAAATGGCCTCAAATAAAGAACCTACGCTTGATAGATTTGCCATGATTTTTTTCCAAAAGTGTTGGTCTTTTGTTAGGAGAGATGTATTTCTATCCTATAAGAATAAAAAGGGAACAAAAAAAAGATAAATTATTTCAACACAACCTACATTGTCATCATTCCAAAAAAAATGCATCCATCCACTTTTTCTAACTTTAGGCTAATAACACTTTGCAACACAGTCTAGAAAATTTTTATAAAGAAAATTTCTATGAGACTATCAAAATTGATTTCATCTATCATCTCCAAAGAATAGGATGACTTTGTCCATGGTGGGGAGACTTTAGAAGGAGAAATAGTTGCTAATGAGATCCTTCATTCTACAAATCTAGAAAATGTTTTTGTAGTGATTCTAAATGTTGGCATGCAAAATGGCATATGATAAAGATAAATGAACATTCATCATAGCCATCCTTTAGAAATTTGGTTTTTTTCATAGCTAGTGTAAATGGATTTTATCATGTATATGAACAACAAAATTTTAAGTAATAGTAAATTGTTATCCATGTCGGTTTTTCACTTCAACTCACGGAGTTTGTCAAGGAGATCCCCTTCCCCTTTTCTCTTCATTTTAATGGTTTAAGGGCTGAGTAGATCCATAAAAGTTGCAAATGGTAATAAAATTTAGAGAGGTGCATTTCTATCTTAGTTGTTCCCTATTCCTTCACAAATTGGCTCTTCACATTTGACACTTTTCTCTTTGGGAAATCTTCAATGGATGAAGCAATTGCTATCAAGCAAACTTTAATCTCTTAGTTGGATGCTTTGAGATAGTCCATAAATAGACATAAATTGGGATAGTGTTTTTCTTCATAGTGGTTTCTCTCCTTAAGCTAAAGTGGATGAACTTTGGATAGGTATTGTGGGAAGGTTATCTTGCAAGCGTTTAACCAAAGAGGGCTCTATTTTCTATGTGCCTTCTTTGGTTCTAGTTTCTTCCAGTTGTTGGAGGATGCTACCCTTCCTGAGGATATTTTCTTTTGCCCCTCGCTCCCATTTTTGTTTGTTGTTCCTTGTTGGGTTCTTTCCTATGGGACCTCTCCTTCTTTGTAGGTGTTGGGATCATTTTTTCTATGGTCCTTTGTTTGGAGCCCTTCCCCCTATGTTTTACTTCATCGGGAATCTATTCCCCATTATTTTTATTTACAGTTGACCTATGGAGGTGGCCCTATTTGGTTTATTTGATAGCTATGTTGGTAATAGGTTGTCGGAAGCCTTGTAAAATTTGCTGGTTATTGTTTGTCCTCTTGGTTGGTTTGATCCTAGCCTAAGGGAGGTTATTAAAATAATAGTTCGAGGTGTTCCTAAACCCCTTCTATTTTGATTAGGTAGTCTCATTTTCTTCAGACTTTGATTCCCATGTTTTATGACACCAATCAAAAGCCTCTTTTCAAAAAGGGGTTTTGTTTTTTTAGTGTTGTCTAGATCGTTTCACTACGTGTGAGCTCTTCTCTCTACATGCGTCTGTGGAAGCTTGTTCTGGTGCAAGCCTATCCCATTTTTTCTTTTTTGTTAAGGTATAGGCATGTCCTTCTTTTATTAAAAAAAATGATGTGAACAAATGGAAAATGCACAAAAAGAGGAAGTAATAAGTCTTACAACTAAAGAGAAACAAAAAGAACAAGAGAAAGAATTTGACCAAAATTATATGAGAGATTGGTGTGAACAAATAACGGATGCATAAAAATAAGAAGAAATGAATCGTTGAAACTAAAATAATAGAGAAAGATGTGTTAATGAATCAAGGAATAGTTAATAGTTGAGATTAAATTTTTGGTTTAAAAGATGAAATGTCTCGTCAATTATGAAGTGCTAGTGTACATTTGAATAAATATGATATGCATCTTGATTTGTAAAGAATAATCAATTTTTCATTTAAATATAAAAGGTGATAAATTAATACTTTACATGTTGCACTGTGGATGCTACTAGCTTAGATATCTTAATACATATATCTAAAATATGTCAAGAGGTATCATTCTTGAGGCATCTATCAATTCTCAATAAAAATTTATAATAGGTGCCTTGAGATTAATATCTCTTGGCATATTTTATATAGATGTATTTAGATATTTAAGGTAGTAGAAAACATTAAAGAAATATATACAATGACAACAAAGGATGCAGAGTAATGACATAATTACGAATATTAATATTAATAATAAACATTATATTTCAAAATAAGTATCACATAAAATTGATGTATTTATGCATCTAGTAAATAACACAATTTAAAAATAAAATAAAAATTTGAAGTAAAAATTAAATTGATATCTATAATATTTTTTAAATAAACGTATATATAATACAAACAATTTCAATGATTGAATGTTTCAATTTTTTGTCATAGATTTGAGGTCAATATATAGTATTTTAAAATTTTAAGGAAACATATTTTTCATATAAAATTTAATGATGCTCATCTCAAACTTTTAGTTTTGAAATTATATTTAATAGGATCATTCTTGAGAGAAAAAGCACTAAGTAATAGATCTCCACCCTAATACATTAAAGATAGCTATGCTAAGTTTTATTTTAATCTATATTTACTGCATATTTACTCCAAGTTGGCTCCTCTAATCACAATAAGATACTTCATTTAAAAGGCATCTTCTTATCTTATTTATTTTAATTTATATTTGTTGCACATTTGTTGTTCTTATCCCAATAACGTACCCAATCTCAAAAGCATATAACAGGGAGTGACGATTATATGCTTGGAGGCTTGGGAGATGAAAGGAATGGATAAAAAATTAATTGCAACACATAAAGGATGTGCAAGAAAGGGATGTATAACCTACCTTAGCCTATGAAGAATTAGGAATGTTCTTCAAGAGGTGTGGCCACTCTTGCAGAGGATTGAATATTTTAGTATAAAATATTATTTTAGATAAGCTAATGACTATATTTATGCATTAGCTAACAAAGATTGTAGAATTGTGAAAGTGGAAATTAGGCATAATAAGAAAGAAATTTACAAATATTAACCCTTGGAACCAATAGATTTAGCTATATCTCATTGATCAGTCTTTCTAACTAGTTTTCTCCTTTGGAAGTTGTCATCCTTAGGAATAATGCTTGGTAATGATGATGCAAAGTTAAAGTATCAAAGATATGTGTTAGATGTGGCATGTAGTAAGGATCCCAGTATCTCCTTAAATTTTAACTTAATGATTTTTACCTAGGAATGATGGTGCTCAACTATTGGCTTTGTCACATCAAAGGCCATGTATATTGCTCGACAACATTAGGCCATCTTATGTCATTCTCGCAATCCTTGTGAAGGTGATGGGAAGGATATCATATCATGGGATGCACTAAAATTGGGACCTTAAAAGAACTTTCTCTATCTTTACTAAATAGTTAATATTCCTCTCTTGTGCAAAAGTATATTCATCTCATACCATCACATCTCAAGGATTGTGTGGATGTAGAGAGGTGATGTTTTTGAGGAAACTAGGTATCCATTCTTTGCTTCATCTTTTCTTTTGTAAATTTTTTTCCCTTCTTCTAATTCAGTTTATGTTTTTCAACCAAATAATTTCTAAGGAATCTACAAATGTATAGATGTGGGGTTCTCAAGAATTAAAGGTTTCCAATGTTAGCTTCATCTTATTGCTTACATTAGGTGCTTCCTTTCACCATGAACCATGTAATATAATCCTGTTAACCTGATAATTTATGTTTCCTTCATTGTTTAGGAGTTTCCAACCTTAGGGGCCTTCACTCCAAAGTACATAAAATGAGTCTTCTTATGGAATTTCATAACGATATAAAGAGAAATTGTCCCTGATATTATATAAGATGTAATTTTCCCTAAGGCCCTATGGAATATTTACCCTTCTCAAGTGGTATCTTTCTTTTTCTCAAATACATTTGATGTACTACAAAATTATGGTTCTTTGTTGCATTTGTTGTCTCAATTGCTTCTCATTTTTTGTTGATAATTTTGAAAAGGCTACAAAAAGTATGATTTGTTCTACGACAAGGGTCAATTGTGTGGAAATTTTTTGAGGAAAAACTTGAATAAGAAACCCTAGTATACGAAGTTATCTCGTACCATGAAGATCAGCCTTGAATAGAACAACTGAAATTTTTTTTAAGGCAAAATAGGGATTTTAGGAGATCATTTATCCATCAAAGGCCACTCTTTTTTAACAACTCTTTCATGCACCCCAATGTCTTATGCTACACCAATCAAGTCATTGAAATATTGGGAATGTGCATCTTAAGGAAAGATTCAGAAAGGACTCCAAGGATATATTTATGCATCAAAAGTTTGGTGACAAGTAGTCTTAGGGAGGAAAACTAGATGGCAAAGGAGTGGGGGAAAACGATCCTCTGAGCTAGCTAGGGGCCTTTTTTTTAGCTTGGTTTCAAGTATTTTTCTAAGTAAATTGTCCTTTGGATACAAACTCTTTCTAGTTCCTCTCTTCATTAAAAATTGGGGTTTTGTTTATCTCTATTTATTAGGGGTATTATAGCCTATCGTCTCCATATTTTCATGTTTAATAAATTATTATATCCATGATAGATATAGCATATTGGTCCATGGTCTTTGTCATCTTCATTTTTTAGAATCATTTTGTAGCTTACTAGCCGGTTAGGTTTGGTCTACATGTTTACCATCATCTATGTGGTTTCCCTTCTTGTAGTATGTTCTATCCTCTCTGGGCATGACTGATTTCATTTTAACTTTTGTATTATAATGTTTATATTTTGAATTAATATACTAGTATTTGCTTGCTTTTTTCTTTTTCTTTTTTTAAATATACAAATACATCTCATCCATTTTTTGATTAAAAAAGTGGGATAGGCCCATATACCATAACAAAATAAAAATTAAGATAGGATCATACTAGAAAAAGTCACCCAGAGGCATGAAAAAGGGAAGAGTTCACAACTAGTGAGACAACCCAAACAACACCCAAAAAGGTAGACCCTTTTTATAAGAGAGGTTTTTGACCCGAGCCATAACTGGAAGGAACCATAGTCTTGAAACCACAAGACCATCTAATCAGGTACATTAGTTTAGGAATTCACCCTGAACCATAATGTTAACAACTTCCTATGAGTTGGAAACAAACCAACCATAGGCCAAGCAACAACCAACAAATTCTGGAAGCAATTTTGCAACATTTTGCTAGCAAGGCTATCAAAAATACCAACATGGGCCACCTTAATAGGTCAACTGTCAACAAGAACATTAAGGAATAGCATCCTAGAAAGGAGAGACATAGGGGAAAATTTAATTAAAAATAATCTAGAAATAAAATGACCCCAATACCTACATAGAAAGAGAAGTCTCGTAGGCATGAATCCAACAAGGCACCACACATGAAAGAGGGAGAAAGGGGTAGAAGTGGAGATCCTCACGAATGGTAGCATCCTCTAGTAGTAGAAAGAATCTAGCACAAAAGAAGGCACATAATATATGGATCCCTCTCTAGTTAAAAACCCCCAAGGTAACCACGAAGAAGAGAAACACTTTGGCACAAGGAGAGAAACCACCATGAAGAGAAAGACCATTTTGAATAACACATAAAAATCCCCAAGCACACCCATCAAGACGAGCCTAACTAAACACTGTAGCTTCAAAATCCACCTCCATAGGATTGAACTCGAAGGAAAAAAAATGAAGTACCTTCAAAACTCTTGCCAATAGGCATTAACCCAGTAAGGAACCACACATCAGAGGGGGAGCGAGATGTAGAATAAAATATCCTTAATAATGGTAGCGCCCTCCAATAGCAATAGGAACCCAACGCCAAAGTAGGCATGTAGCATAAAGAGCCCTCTTCGATTAAAACCCCCCAAGGTAACCAACCCTCGACACCAATACCAAGTCTGCCCACTTTAGCACAAGAAGAACAACCACTTAGAAGAGAAACACCATCCTAAATAACACAAAAAAACCTGAAACACACCCATTAAGAGGATCATCACTAAAGGTCACTCAAAGGAACAAAAAATGAAGCACCTTCAAAACCCTTGGCATGAAGGAAGGGACACAAAAAATCTAGCCTCCTTGAATGGAAGGAAATACTATCTCAACCAAGAGGCCCACGACACTAAAGGACACCCCCCTGTTCAAAAGACAAGCCCCTCTCTATACGACCAACAAAACAAAATAGGAGAGTCCACACCTAAAAAAACACAAAGAATTTAAAAAGGTGACCAAAAAGAAGGGGCCACCACCAACCACAACTCTCCCATCACTGATCCAACCCTAGAGGAGCACACCAAAAGCATCAATAGATGCAAGATCACCACACGAACACTACAAGGCCAAGAGAAATACATAAGCCACAAAAGCACCATTCGAAGAAGATAAAAACATGGGGGGAAGTGAAGGGACATAGAGCCAAAGGTAACAACAAAGCCTTAGCCAACAATAACACAAAAAAATAGCAAAGCAGGAAAGGCCACCAATAATGGTGCAACACCCACCAACCCCCCAAAGTGGAGCAAAGCGTAGAAGAGGAATTCCAGCCCCACTAATGGCTCACCTAGTGAACTAATGAAGGGAATCCTCTGGTCATAGACAAAGGAAAAAAAGGGTTTGAGTAAATGAGATTCAAGATAGGGGCAACCACAAAATATGCGGCCACAAAACCCAAAAGCAAGGGTGAAAGTAGAAAACCAACAAGATCCACTTCCGGACAACAAACCCATTGTACAAGAGGCAACAAGTTGCATGTAATGCCCAACCATTATCACATATTCCCTCTCCTCCATCCTTTAAATCATCCCCTATAGAGCTATTGTCTCAAAAAACCCTAATGGTCCTTATCTACTCCATCTTACATAATACGTCCTATCCATGTCAATGTGTTAGATATTTATTTTACTCTTATAGGGAAAAATTGTGTTTTCACTATTCAATTGAATAATGTTTAAGAATATTGTTTACCCAAAATTATGAATTTAGATCAATTAATAAATGTGATCAAATGATAAACAATAACATGTTTAAGAATATTCCTTGAAATTTATTGATCAAATTATTTTAAAGACGCTGGCTACTTTTGAGGCAATTTGAAGTTCAATTATTTTTTTAAACAAGAAACATTGATATTAATTTTTTGAATTCTTGTATAGACTAAAATTATCTACTTTATAGTCCTAGTCTCTTAAATTTATTTGTTGTATATTCATGTTTTTATATAAATGAAATAAATGATTGTTGTGTTTGTATATATTTTTCTTTAATTCAACAATAAAAATTACCAGAAATAAGATGTATTAATTAAGTATCAAAATAAGTATCACATAAAATTGATGTGATTATGTATATAGTAAATAAGACAATTTCAAAATAAAATAAAAATTTGAAATAAAAATTAAATTGATATCTATAATATTTGTTATCTATAACATTTCTGAACATATTTAAATAAACATATCTATAATACAAACAAGTTCAATAATTGAATGTTTCAATTTTTTCTTACTAATAAGATCATTCTTGAAACACACCAAATGGAAAAGCTCTAACTAATAGATCTCTACCCCCAATACATTGAAGATAGCTTACCCCACCTCATCTCCTCTAATTGCAATAGGGTACTCCATCTGAAAGGCATATTTTTTTCTTATTTATTTTATTTTATATATATATTTTTTTTAGCATGTCGGTTGCTCTTATTCCAATAATGCACCCAATCTCAAACGCATATAACAAGGAGTGAGTGAAGATGAAATAGATATATACTTAACTCAGGGTTTATTGAATTGTAAATACAAAGCCATTAAGTGGTCGGAAGTTTGGGAGCTGAAAAAAATGGAGCGAAAATCGATTACAACAGTTGAAGGATACACAGGACAAGGGGATATATCTAAGCTGCCTCAAGCTATGAAGGAGTTGATATTTGGAAAGCTTACATTTCAATCAATTTGGAGCTCTCGCATGGTTTGTAAGGAATGGAATTTTATTTTGTCTTCACAAAGTTTTTTGTCTTCGCTATTCAACCGAAATCCATGGCTTCTTATCTGTGGTCACGATGAATATAGAAATTGGTGCTGCATGGTCTACTGCTTCTCTGCACAAAAATGGATGACTCTCCCTCTCTTTATTCTCCCAAATCCTGAGAGAGAGTATACCTATGCTTAGCATAGGGCAGGGATTACTGTTATTTCGAAAATCTTCTAGTCAATTATTTGTTTGCAATCCCCTTGATAGATCTTATGCAGAGATAGAAATAGATTTGACTGAGAAATTCGTCCATATTGTGGAGGGAGAAAACAAAGAGCCTTATTTGGTAGTTAGCTCGAATTCTCCAAAACTTAACTTCCAAATTTACCACTTTGTTGAAGATTCATGGAGGATTAAGTGTCAGTTTGCATGGGAAACTAGATCTAGAATATCCTGTAATGAAATGGTTGAGTGTAATGGCGTTCTTTTCTGGAAGGGAGCGTCGCCTACGACTATTAGCGGTTTCAAAATCCAAGATGAGGCTTTTATCAACCCTGTTACAGTAGCTCCATTACCTCGAAATGTTGAAGATCTGCATGCGAATGTTTTCTCTACGGTTTCATATGGCTCGTCTATTCTTGTGGTGGGGATCTTTGACGAGCGGTATGAGCAGTTGCTTGACATGATTGAGTGATCGATTCCACCCAACGTTCCTTCGCTTGGGGGAACACACCCAGCGCTTGGCAGGGATTCATCCATTGTACGGCGGAATCCATGCGTCCACATCACACAACAATCGGGCTCTTGGCGGGATTCCTGCATCCTCATCACACATGAACAATATGATGCTTATTACAATGAATCTGTACAGGTTCATATACATCTCTAGATCCTACAATCATGCTGTGTGCGTTATGCATACAGCTACACTATCTACAGTATAGGAAAGTATCTGAAAACAGTTAAGGAAAAATCAGAAGACAGTTTAGGAAAGAATCCAGTTTAGGAAGGAATCAGAAAAATCAGAATATCGCAACACTCCCCCTCAAGTTGGTGCATAGATGTCACACATGCCCAACTTGCCCAAAAATGTCGAGAACACTCGACTTGAAACTGCTTTGGTGGGAATATCGGCCAACTAATCCTCTGATCGAATCATAGGCAGCTCCACAATCTTCTCATCTAACTTCTCTTTAATGAAGAATCTATCTACCTCCACATGCTTTGTACGATCATGTTGAACCGGATTATGAGCAATATCACAAGTTGCTTTATTGTCACAATATAGTTGAATTGGCCGCCTAGGCGGATAGCCCAAATCTATTAGGAGAAGTCTTAGCCACAATGCTTCACATACTCCAAGTGCCATACCTCTAAATTTTGCCTCTGCACTTGATCATGCAACAACATTCTATTTTTTGCTTCTCCATGTAACGAGATTACCTCCTACAAAGGTGAAATAACCTGAGGTAGAACGCCTGTCATCTACTACTCCAGCCCAGTCAGCATCAGTATATGCATCCACATTTTGATAATCCTCCCTTTTAGTGAATAAAATTCCTTTTCCAGGAGTAGACTTCAAATACCTCAAAATGCGCATAACTGCATTCATATGTTGCTCTCCAGGATTATGCATAAACTGGCTAACAATACTCAATGCATAGGCAAGGTCCAGCCTTGTGTGTGCTAAGTACATCAATCTTCCTACAAGTCTCTGGTATCTTCCTTTATCAACTGGTACCTGATTAGACTTAATACATAACTTCAATCTTTCTTCCACTGGTGTATCAACTGGTTGACATGTTGACATACCAGTTTCCCGTAACAAGTCTAAGGCATACTTTCTTTGAGACAGAAAGATCCCTTTATCAGATCGAGACACTTCAATCCCAAGGAAATATTTTAAGGGACCGAGGTCTTTCATTTCGAATTATCTGGACAAGTAAACCTATAGAGCCTTCCTTTCTTCAGGATCATTTCCTGTAACCACCATGTCATCCACATACACAATAAGTGCAGTGATCTTACCTTGTTGTTTCTTTAGGAATAAAGTGTGGTCTGAATTGCTTTGACGGTAACCAAAGGCTTTCATAGACTTTGTGAATCTTTCGAACCACGCCCTCGGAGATTGTTTCAATCCATATAGTGACTTTTGTAATCTACACACCTTTTGACTATGTATTTCTGGTATCATGCATCCAGGTGGGAGTTCCATGTAGACTTCTTCGGACAACTCTCCATGTAGAAAGGCGTTCTTCACATCAAACTGTTGTAATGGCCAATCCAAGTTCGCAGCTAGAGACAACAAGACACGTACTATATTGATTTTAGCTACAGGTGCAAATGTCTCTGTATAATCGATCCCATGGGTTTGGGTGTACCCTTTTGCCACCAGTCTCGCCTTAAAGCGTTCAATTGTACCATCTTCTTTGTACTTCACAGTATAAACCCAACAACATCCAACAGGTTTCTTTCCTGGTGGACGATCAACAAGTTCCCAGGTTTTATTTTCCTGCAATGATTTCATCTCCTCATTCATAGCGGCTTTCCATCTTGGGTCAGCTAAGGCTTCCTGCACATTGTTAGGAATAGATACAGTAGATAACTGATTTACAAATGACTGATTTGATTCTGACAAATGATGGTTAGACACATAATGACTCATGGGATATCTAATTTTACTAGAAAGTTCAGGTTCATATGTGGGTTTAGGGATACCTCTGGTGAGACGCTGTGGTAGCTGTTTTCTAGATGGTTCAGGAACATCCTCAGTAAGCGATTGGTGTGGTGTATTGGCTGCCTATGGGGTGAGGGACTCGGACGAAGGTGGAGCCACAACTTCTGTTTCTGGGTGTTCATCACTATTTTGATCCAAAGTTATATCATACACCTCCAATTCACCCACTTCTTCATTAATAGGTTCAGAGAGTTCCACTTCTTTAGAGATGTCTAAGTTACCCACATCCTCAGAGATGTAAACATCAACATCTTCAGAGATGTGATCGTCATAGTGTAGAGTCTGAATTTCCTTCTGGTACTCCCCCTGAAGTTCAGGCTCAGAGGAAAAATACATCGAGTCTTCATGAAAAACTACATCCAATGTAATAAACATTCGTTGGGTTGGAGGATGATAGCATCGGTACCCCTTTTGATAAGCAGCATATCCTAGAAAGACACATCGCAGTGCTCGAGGAGATAACTTGTTGCGCTGATGCTTATGGAGGTGTACAAATGCTACACAACCAAAGACGTGAGGAGATAAATTTGGGACAGCTGGAGCAACAACCGCCTCAGCGAGAACCTGGGATGGTGTCTGGAAATCAATAGTGCTGGAGGGTACCCGATTAATCAAATATGCTGTAGAGGTAAGTGCTTCACCCCAATAAGACAATGGCATATGGGCTTCTATCAACGAAGCACGGACAACCTCCAACAAGTGACGATTTTTTCTCTCAGCCACCCCGTTCTGCTAAGGTGTATTGGAACAAGTAGTTTGATGTATAATTCTGTGTGCTTCTAGATACTGCTGAAGTTCAGAACTCAAATATTCACCTCCATTGTCACTATAGAGAACCTGAACTTGTGCATTGTACTGAGTACGAACCATGTTATAAAATTTTTGAAATAACAAGTTCACTTCACTTTTAGACTTCATTAAGCACACCCAAGTCATTCTGGTACAATCGTCAATAAAATTAACAAACCAACGTGATCCACCCAATGTAGTGACTTTGGATGGACCCCAAACATCAGAATGTATGACCATAAAAGGAACTAGACTTTTATTCAAAGTTAATGGAAAAGAAGCACGATGGATTTTTGCAAGTTCACAAACTTCACACCGGAAGCTAGAAACAACAAATTTTGCAAATAAACTAGGAAATAATTTCTTCAGGTAACCAAAGGAAGCATGCCCCAGACGTCGATGCCATAACCAGATTTCAGATCTATGCTTCTCCCCCTCAGAGCTATCCACCATTAGAGCTTGACGTAGCTTGTCCGAACTCTTTGACACCAAGTCCAAGTAATACAACTTCCCTCGCCTAACACCACAACCAATCGTTTGCCTCATTTGGATGTCCTTAAACACACAAAAATCAGGCCAAAAAATTACAACACAAAGTAAAGCAGCGGTGATTTGGGAAACTGACAACAAATTGTAATCCAAAGATGGAACAACTAAAACAGAATCTAGATTCAAAGTATCAGTGAGAGGTAAGGGTCCTTCTCTAATAACTGGGGCTGAAGAGCCATTGGCAGTGGAAACAAATTTTTGTGAGGACGGTTTAAGAGATGAGACCTGTCTAGAATCAAACATCATCTGATCCGTAGCACCGGAATCAATTATCCATGCACTATTAGAAACAAGTGCAGACATATTTAAAAACTTACCACCATTACCTGCTGCTATTGCTAATGCTGAGATCTGTCCAGCAACATCATCCTCTGTCTTTGTTTCAACAAACGCAGCACTGGAGGTCTTTTTGGAATTCTTCTTCCGTGAATCGCGGCTACGATCCCACCATTCTGGGTACCCCACAAGTTCAAAGCAGTGACTTTTGGTATGACCAGTTTGATTGCAATGGGTGCATTTGTAGGTGGATTTATCGGCACCATTAGTGATCTTAGGCGTGCTTTGAGAAGGTCGGTTCTGATTAGATCGGTTTTGGGTCACCATGGCTGAAGCTTCAGCCTTTTCTGGTTCTCCAATCATCGTTGTGTGTCGAACAGATTCATGGCGGACCAATGCATAACATGCTTCTAATTCAGGAATAGGATCCTTTCTCAGAATTTCACCGCGGACTTGTTCGAAGTCACCATCTAATCCAGCAAGAAAAATATGCACCCTTTGTCGCTGAACTGATTTTCGGTAAGATTCAACATTGTTCTCACTTTCCATGATCACCTTATCACGATGATCCAACTCACCAAAAATCTCGGTTAATTATCCATAATACATAGAGAGTGTTCTACCATTCTGTTTGGCAAAGAAAGCCCTTTGATTCAAGACAAATACTTGCAGTTCATCTGCTCCATCATAAAAAGCCTTAGAAAGGGCTTTCCAAATATCTCGAGCAGTGGGTAAGCGAATGTATCGCTTCATAATTTCTGGGGACATAGACATCAACAGCCATCTCTTGACCTTTTGATTGTCTGCATACCACTTCTCATATCCATCATCCTTCTCGGTAGGTGGCTGTGAATTACCACGAATGAAAGAGAGTTTCTCCTTCTCAGCAATATGCATCTCCATGATTTGAGACCACAAATCATAGTTTGTTTCATCAAGTACAATCCCTGCATTGAAGGATGAACCTTCGGATTGAATAATAATGGGAGCAGATTTGGGTTGAAATACTTCCGAATCTGAATCGCCCATGGTTCAATGAAGGGGAAACAAATGATTCAAATTTCGAAGCTCTGATACCAACTTAAAAATAGAAACTAAGAAGAATATTTTTCATTCTTATTTATTACAATGAATCTGTACAGGTTCATATACATCTCTAGATCCTACAATCATGCTGTGTGCGTTATGCATACAGCTACACTATCTACAGGATAGGAAAGTATCCGAAAACAGTTAAGGAAAAATCAGAAGACAGTTTAGGAAAGAATCAGAAAAATCAGAATATCACAACACAATGAACCCATGGCTTGGTGGAATTCACGCATCTATTGGCAGAAGTCTGCCACCACTTGTTGGAACTGACGCATCCATTCCACACAACAATCCGATGCTTGGTGGAATTAATGCATCCATTCCACACAACAAACCGAGGCTGGGAAGAACTCACCCATCACTTGGCGGAATTGAGCCAAACAAGACGGGTATTGTTATCTGGGAGTTGGCTCAGGACGAGGAAGATAAGTTGGTTTGGAATTGGAAAGAGTTTGCAAGAATGCCTCCACAGTCGCTCCCTCAATACCTCCGTAATGATTTGTGGTATCGGAAGTGTGCTTGTGTGGGAGATTACCTGTGCTTCAGCAGTTTATTCGGTGGCGAGGTGTTTGCATATAATCTGAAGGAAGGGTTTTGGCAACGCCTTCCTCCCTGTAAAATTCATTTCTTTGAAAGGGAACCGATGATGATGTCATTCGAACCGAAGCTAAATCATTATCAGTTCTTAGGAAAATTGAGAGAGTAAGGGATATCATTATTATCGTGATATATGCTATAGAGGGAGGGATTATGGTTTTAGTATGTGTACTCTTATATGATTTGTTCAATGTGTGGGTTTTTCTATTAAATAGATATGAAATTTTTATGTAATTTATTTTTTTTTACATTTTCTATTAGATAATGTATGAAATTAGATATATATATATATATATATATATATATATATATATATATAAAGGATTTTTCTAAGTGAAATCTTTATTTGTATCATTTTAATATTTTTTAAATAAATTATAAATACTAAAAGACACTATAAATCTATCAATTATAATATTAATGTTTTAAATTTCTTAAACACTTTCTCTTCATATTGAAAACTATCCTTATATTACTCTTTGTGGAGTTTACTTTTTAAAATGCTACCCATAGTGAAATGTTATGTGCTAACAAAGGGTCAAACCAAGATGCCTCAAAGTGAAGGAAAAAGATCAAGGTGAATTGAACATATGCATAAAAAAAAAGGGATGGGAATGGTAGGAAAGTGCCATGGAAATAAAAAATAATTTTTAATTTTTTTTTATAATTTTATTAGTACTTGTCATAGGCTAGTGCAACTTTTAATTTTTGAAGAATTTTTTACTGTCAAACAAATATTCAACCAATTATTTAGGATCTACAAATTAATGGAACATTCAGTACATTTAAACTACTATGATTTAATTTGTAAGTAGATTATGTTTTACTATTTTTTGTCTTTGATATCTTGTAATTTTCCATTAAAAGCAAGTTAATATTTTTAATAATAAATTAAATAAATTTAAGGAATTAAATTAATCTAAATATTTGAAAACTTATATATAATCTCACTTCCCATTGATACATTTTTATTGTTTACAAATTACCCTCTTTTTTTTCTATTTATATCTTGTAACTTTCACCAAACTAAAGTTAAAACAAGACAATATAATATAATATAATATAATAATATTATTAATAATATATTAAATAAATTTAAAATAAGAAATTTAAGATAACACAATGGCATATTTAGTAGAGGTATTATGAATATTATTCATTCGCTTGTTAATGTTATTTTTTATGAATTCGTGTTTCTTGTATTATGAACAATTTGATTACATTGAATATGTTTTTCACTTGTGACACTATTTAGAAGTTCAAAATTCTTCCCTATATCTTTTATAAAGGGATTATAGGAATCATTCATTTGTTTGAACCATAAATCTCAACTTAAATTGTACAAAGGGTTTTGGATCTTCCTATTTTCCTTTTTGATAACAAAACTATTGGATAGGACCAATCCCCTTCATTTTATATAATATTCAGACTAACATTTAAAATTTTATAACTCTAACAACTATTTACTATTTCCACTTCTAATAATTCTAAATTGAATACACAATCTTCCAAAAACACAAGTTTCTACATATTTTTTATTCCCAATTTTCTCTCATTTGTAAAACATGGAGGATATGAAAAAAATAAAAATAAAATAAAACTCTACAATTTTCTTCTTATCAATACAAGTTATCCAAATCAATACAAATTTTAGATTCATATTTTTATGAAATATAATCTATGTATGTAAAGAATAGCTAATGGAGATTTCAAAAGAGGCCAATTTAAAAATTGGGGTTAAACAAGTTATCTAAATGAATGTAGATTTGGGGTTAATTGGTTACTAAAATAAAATTTATGTATGTAAAGAATAAGTATTAGATTATTTCAAAAGAGGTTGTATTGTTGTAAATTTGATAGTTAAAAATTCAACACATCTACGATAGACATATTTTTTCTAGAATGTAACTCAATAATTTTTTTTAATTTAAATTAATATGGTTAACTGTCAATTGTGTCATTAAAAGGAATGGAACATTCACTAGATTTGATTATTTTTCACTAAGTACTCTCTATGTTGTCTTTTCTTGTCTTTCATATTATTTTTTCCTTGTTATTATAATACTAAAATTATTTATTTTCACTAAGAGATGGGAAAAAGTAAAATGTTTTTTTTTTTTTTAATTTTATTAGTACTTGTCATTAGGTTAGTATTATATAATCGTTTTTTCTTAACTAGCCATTATTCAACTATTAATATGTTTGATGAATCCACTATCTAAATGTAAATTTTGAGGAAACTTTTAATTTTTGAAGAGTTTTTATTAATATGGTTTAATTTTACAGTTTTTGTCTTTTATAGCTGGGTAATTTTCCATTAGATGCAAGTTAATATTTTTAATAATAAATTGAAATTAAAAGATTAAATTTAATCTAAATATTTTAAAACTTGGCGTGAGGGTTTTGTCCTGCTCTGCACTGCTCTGTTACGTGGTTGAAGATGGAGATGATGATGCACAACTATTTCAAATGGATCGATACTCGCGTAGCTATGTCGAATAGTAATCTGCCTCGCTGAATCATAAAGAGTTGCTAGTAGAAAAAGGGGATGAACAGAGTGCTTGAAATTTGTAGAGCAGCCTTTTCATACCAAAAAGAAGCGTGAAAAATACATGCACTGCAGACAGCTTGAGAGAAGCATCTTGGTTGGTCTTTTGTAGGGATTTGTTGTATATTCCAAGAGAAACATAACTGAAAAGGAACCGATATTATGAACGAAAACTGGATCTTTAGAGGGTTTTTACAGAGCCGAACACCGAGGGGTTAGGGTTTATGCACAGCTGCTCATCACGAGGGCTAGGGTTTGCAGCAGTGGTTGATTCCTTGTGGCATTCACTCAAAGACGGGGCACGTTGTCAATCCCTGTCTTAGCACAGCCAGAACTCGCTCACCAAGGAAGTATTGAAAAAGTTAAAACTTGGAGGGAGATTGAGGTCTGCAAACCTATCTGCAAGTTGGTTGAGGCAACCGTGGTGACGTGGACACCTTGGCATCTCTATGGAGGGGTTAATTCTCCTCCACCCAGGTTTCAAATTCCTATCCACTGCTCTGTTTTCCCATTTTTTCTTTCCTTCTGTTTGCAAATTTAATTTTGCACTTCATTTAATTCGCAACTCCCCCCACCTACCTAGTCGCTCGTGCGGCTTAACCTTTGGCTTCCTATGGAACCAGAGTCGGATGGCGGTGCCATTAATGGCCCTAAGTCCACAGATCAAGCTAAATCTCCGCCAAAAAAATCTTTTGCCGAAACCGTCTCCTTGCTTGCAAATGGAGTCAACCCTAACGCGCGATTTTCTAAGGCTCCTGGCAAAGAATGATCCGGTGAGGAAGGTAAGTGCCCTAGCACTATCTCAGGTTCCTTTTGCATTTCGCCCAATTTGAAAATGTTGAATGAAATTGCCTTGGAAAAGACTAGGTTAAGTAATACAGCCATTTTCTTTGCATGTGTTGATGTTGAGAAATGTCCACCTAGGAAATTTTTAGATGACTGGTTTAATAACCTCTGGAATTTAAAATTAGGGTTTAAAATATCATTTTGTAGAAAAATTCAAAAGGGTATCTACCTTATTATTTTCAATTCTCACAAGGCTCAAAGGGAGGCACTAAAGTGTCAATGCTGGACAGTGGGGAATACTTCCTTCCGTGCCCTAGCTTGGTCTCCAGAGGCAGTCGGTGATGAGGTTCTCGCACTGTCCTCCCCTAGGTGGGCCATCCTCAAGGATGTCCCCCCCTTCCTCTGGTTTTTTCTTCCACAGTTAATGGAACCTTTTGGAAAAATGATCCGCATTGATGAAATGACCAGCCTCGTCCCTAACCTAGATGCCAAAATGCTTGTGTTGATTAAGCCAGGGATTGATATCCCACCATCTTTAACCCTAAACGTTAATGAAGAAACCTTTGTCTGCCCTATTGAAATGCTTGGAGGATTAAATGCATGTTTTCTCTGCAAAAAAGAAAGGCATCTTCAAAAAAATTACCAAATCATTAATCGCAGAAATCATAAACCCAACATTAACTCAACTGATGCTTCCACAAACCCTAGAACCAAGATTTTTCAACACTCATCCACCCTGCTCCCTGCTAACAAAGAAGCTTCTATTCCCACCACCAATTCTTCAGAATTAAAACCCATGCACATTGATCACACGCCCCTTATCTCAGACCAACTCGATCCGGCCTCTGACCCAACAATTGGTCCTTCAGAATCACCCTCTGACTTTTTTCAGTTGGTCACTTCTAGGAAGCGTAGGAGGAAAATTAGCAACCTGAATGCCCCAAATCAAAACCATCCTAATATCCCAACTATCAGCCAAGGAATGGACATCTGCGATTACCCCCTCCCTTCAAGTTATAGCTCACCCGCTCCCGCTCGAACCCTGACGAACTCTATTGTAAAAAAAATGGTTAAAAAACTTGAGAACCCTAGTCGAAGTGCCGATGTTGCTAGTACTAGTGATAACCCTACATGTGTGATGATGAGATCTGAAACCCCCAAGAATTCAGACTCCTCATCTCCTGCAGGGCTTACCCCTAAAGTTAACATCACCGACCCTTCGACTGCCTCTATGCTCAAAGAGTTAGAAGATAATCATGTTCTTGAAGTAATCTACGCCAATAAGGGTCTTGAAGAAATTAGGTCTAGCACAGTGCTCCTTGGCTTTCCAGACTCCCAGATGTCTGGGTCCGACATAGGAGGAATTGCAGCTACTAGGAATGAACCATCTGAAGTTAGTGAAGATGAGGATGACCTTATGAAAGGATCCTCCTTGACTAAAAAGAAAGGTAGGCCTATGGGCTCCAAGAATAAAAAGAAATCTGGAGATCCTTGCGGTCTCCCTAGTTGAACCTCTTAACCCTCCTCTCTAATGAAATACATCTCTTGGAATATTAGAGGCCTTGAGTCACTTGATAGGAATTTTTTCATCAAAAGTTCTCTGAGCCACCAAAAGAACATATATTTCTTGATGCTGCAAGAACTTAAATCCGTGGGTTTCCATCCTGACAGCTCACTTAACTTTATCTAGAGAGATGCAATCAAAATCTGCACCAACCACCCAAAAGGAAAGGGAGGAGTTGGCCTTCTTATCTCCCCTAAGTGGGCAAGCAACATTAGGGATAAAGGGATCTCCCCATCCAATAGAGCAACCTGGGCTACCCTAGATATTAGGGGTTCCAGCTTTGGCATTTTCTCTATATATGCACCTAATGACTATAAGGAAAGAGTGTCCCTTTGGATCTGCCTGACTTCCCTCCCAAGTATCCTCTGGATAGTGGCTGGAGATTTCAATATGACTGAGCATCAAGATGACAAGGCTGGGGGACTTCCTTTTGAATGGAAAAATGCAGAAAAACCACACTAGGACAAACTTAAACAAAAAATTCAGTTATTTGACCCCCTCAAGGGCACTAAAATTGCTGCTTCTAACCTATGGTACACTTGGTGCAACCTTCAACAAGGTCCCAATCGTATTTATTCCAAACTTGACACATTTTATATTAACAACAACTTCTTCTCCTTCTCCCCTAACCACTTAGGGAGTGCGGTTGTTGTCCTGCCAGTTACCCTTTTTGACCATTTCCCTATCCTTGCGGTCATTAACACTAGAAATGCTATCCCCATCAACAACCCCTATAGCAAGAAATTTATTCTCAACACCTCCCTCCTTAAAGACCAAGATGTTCTAGGTTCCCTTAAGGTAGTCAGGTTCTTCAACTTTCAGCCTCAGCCTCCCCAATCCTGCACTCTCAGGTGGACAAGGAATGTCTCCTCCTGGCAGAAAGTACTCCAAACCATTGGCCAAAAGAAAGCCAAGGACTCTAGAGCCATGGAAAAAACTCTCACCCATCGCCTCCATTCCCTAGAGAAGGATATTCAAACTAACCCCTCCTACCTTGGCCAAGCATGTTTCTAAAGCCAGAGATATCCTTAGAAAGCTCCAGCAGGTCAAAATTAGGGGAGCCTTCATTAGAGCTCGCAACCACTCGCTCCAATTTGGAGATAAAGGCTCCAAAATCTTCTTTAACCTCCTTAAGAAGAAACAAAGTAGAGAAAAAATTGATAGAATAACTGTAGACAACAAGAAAGTCCTGGATCTCAATGATATCAAAGAGGCCTTCGAAATGTTCTAAAGAACTCTCTTTACCTCAAAAGATAATGAGGTCTCGAAAGAGGCTCGACACAAATGTAGTACCATCATCCATAAAAGAATCTCTAAAGATGATTCTCTCCTCCTCAAAGCCAGGATCTCTATACAAGAAATTGCCAATGCCATTAAAGCCCTCAAGGATAATAAGGCCCCAGGCCCCGATGGTCTCCCTGCGGAGTTCTACAAAGCCAATCTGGAATGGGTCACGCATGACCTCTATGACATATACAATGAAGCTCTTGACAATGGCACCCTGGGGAAATTCATAAATAAAGGTATTGTTAAACTCATCCCTAAAGAAGGAGACAAAGCACTCATTAAGAACTGGAGGCCAATCACCCTCCTCAACGTCTCCTACAAAATCCTTGCCAAAGCCTTAGCTACCCGCCTTGAAAAGATTCTTCCAAAATTCATTTACTCTACCCAAACTGGATTCATTAAAGGCAGATACATATTGGAAAACCTTTTCACTAGTTGGGAATCCATGGAATGGGCTAGAACCTCTAACCAGGATGCTGCCATGTTCCTTGTGGACTTTGAAAAAGCCTATGACAGAGTCGAGTGGGATTTCATCCTCATGATGCTCTGAGCTTTTGGCTTCCCTAACGAGTTCTGTGACTACGTCCAAATTCTCCTCCAAGATGCCTCTGCCATGATTGAAGTTAATGGAACCCTATCCCAACCTATTCCTCTCTCTAGATCCATAAGGCAGGGCTGCCCTTTTGCCCCTGCTCTATTTGTTATTGCCTCAGATGCCCTCTTTTATCTCCTTAGAGATGATACTCTATCTCCTAGAGTCCATGGCATCATGATGTCAGATGACTCTGAGCTGCTGAATATCCAATTTGCTGATGATACCTCTCTTTTCCTGGAGCTCTCTAGGCAAAACATCGATTCCCTCAACCTAAAAATTGACACCTTTGGTAAAGCCTCTGGAGCCAGGATCTCTAGCTCCAAATCTATTTTACTTGGCTGGAAGGATGAACCTCCAAACTAGCTACAGCAAGATGGGTACTCATGGGGAGGACCCAACATGATTGTTAAGTATCTCGGTATCCCCTTTTCTATTTCTCCTTCTCTTCGAGACATGTAGACCTGGGTTAAGGGGAAAACTGATAAGAAGCTCAACAAGTGGGATAATAGGATCCTCTCCCTAGCAGGTAGGGTTCAAGTATGTCAAAAAATCCTCTCCTTGTATAGTATCTACTACTCTTCGGTTTGGATGTTCAACAATTATTAAATTTATGAAATTCAAAAGGCTATCAGACGCTTCCTTTGGTCTGATGGTAAGGGAAAAATGCGGTGAAATGGGCCTGGTGCAACTTAGACAAAAAACCTAGAGGTTTGGGCCTTAAGGATCTTAAGTTGCAAGGAATCTCCCTTGCCGCCAATTGGATATTTCATGCACTAGATGGGCAAGAACCTTGGAAAATTCTTATCAGAAACAACATTCAAAATAGATTCCCCAAGGCTGCCAAATCATGGCAAGCCCTCCCACTCAGTGATCTACTTGCTGGAAGTTTCTCGGTGTCTGTCTAAGGCACCTGGGTCTTTAAGTCCATCTGGAAAGCCTGGGAGCATGTGTGTAGACTTATTTGCAACTCTAGCTTTGACTGTGATAACACTATACATGGTGAAAGGTCGATATGGTGGAACCTCCACCATAATTCTAAGCCACTAGCCTTAACCCAAGGTTGTTCTGCTAGATTTTGGCATAACAAGGGGATCAAGTATCTTATAGATATCTTGGAAAATGACAACCTCATCACCTGGGAGGAACTTAGTAGTAAATTTAATCTCCCTGCTTCGCATAAGTGGACCTACAATATGATTAGGAATGCCTGTAAGACCCTCAATCTCCCTAAGGACACTCATGTTGACACCCACAGGTACCTCTCATTCCTTTGGAAGGATGGCTCCCCCCTCCTAAAAATTAAGTCCAAAGTTATCTACAACTTGCTTAACTAGGATACCTATGTCATCGACCCTATCAACACCCTATGGAATGTCCACCACAGCCCCACCGCTTGGTATAAAACCTTTGAGAACCTTTGGAAATCCCCCATCCCCCCTAAGATCAAGTGTTTCAGATGGCAACTCTTACTGGATAGATTGCCTATTAGGAATAATGTAGCTACATATGATCTTTGTTCTGTCTGCAATAAACCTGAGTCCACTCAGCACATCTTCCTTGACTGCCCTTTTGCTAGGGAGATCTGCTTAATGTTTGGAATATCCATTACTGAGAATGTCTTCACTTATGATATAGTTACTGGTTTCGTCCATAATCTTAAAAAGGATGCTAACTTAATTTGGCAAATTTTGTCTTCTTTTATCCGCTGTTTTATTTGGAAACTCAGAAATGAGGAGAAGTTCCAAGGTAATGCTGGGGAACTTACTAGTTCTTTTTAAAAACTCACACACTATAAAATTGTTGTGCAAGTTTGCTTCCTGATGAATGTTGAACTAAACAAACTCCTGCGGTTCCTCAAAGAAGGTCGAGCCACCATGTTTATATACGAGATGCAAGATGGGTATGAATGGGCAAGGATCGCAGAAAATCAATCCACCTTTGAGAGTGCAGTTAAGAAACTGATTAAAGAACTTCAAGATACCAGAGCTCCCACTTTCAATAGGGTTGACATGTGCATACAAATCATGGAAAGGAAGAAGGTGGTCTGGATGGAAGGACCACAGGGGTGGACCACATGGCTGGAAGACCAGGATGAAATCCTCCTCTAGTTCCTTATGGCAGCAAGCATAACTTTATTTTGGAGTTTTCTTTTAGTGCATTGTATATGACACCCGTCTAGTTCTTTTTGGTTTCAATATTGAGGCCCCGCCTCCCCTGAACTCATATGTATAACCATCTTTTTGGTCTCTCGATTTATAATATAAAAAAAATATTTTAAAACTTGTAAATATAATCTCACTTCGCATTAATACATTTTTATTATTTACAAATTACCCTCTTGTTTTTGCATTTATATCTTGTAGCTTTCAGAGAACTAAAGTTTTTAAAAAACAATATAATATAATATAATAATATTATTAATAATATCTTAAATAAATTTTAAAAAATAAATTTAATATAACACTTACATATTAAATTTAATATAAAACTAATATATTTAGTAGAGGTATTATGAATATTATTCATTGTTAATATTATTTTTTATGAATTCATGTTTCTTGTATTATGAACAGTTTGATTTCATTGAATATGTTTTTCACTAAGTTCTTGTCAGTTGGTGTAAAGCTTGGTCCAAATTCTACTTCCCCATATGTTTTATAAAGGGATGTGTAGGAAACATTCATTTGTTTGAACCATAACCCTCAACTTAAATTGTACAAAAGGTTTTGGATATTCCCATTTTCTTTTATGATAATTAAATTTATTAGATAGAGCCTAAAAATAATTCTAACATAAATACATAATCTTCTAAAGCTAAGTAAGAAACTATTTCAAAAACATAAGTTTCTAACCCTCAGAATCGCTTTCCATCTCTTCATCATCCGCAAGGCCTTCTGTTTCATGTTGATTTGTTGAGTCTACTTCTCTAGGCCTTCCATCATGATATTTTTATTTTTAACACACATAAAGGATGTAATTCTCAATTAACATTATGCATTTGATATTTTAAATTTTTATTTTTATTTTTATTTTTTATTTTTATTTTTAATTTTATTTTTATTTTATTTTTATTTTTATTTTTATTTTTATTTTTATTTTTATTTTTATTTTTATTTTTATTTTTATTTTTATTTTTATTTTTATTCTATTTTTTATTTTTATTTTTTATTTTTTATTTTATTTTTATTCTTATTTTTTTTAAGAATGGGACATTCATTAGATTTGATTATTTTTCACTAAGTACTTTCTATGTTGTCTTTTCTTGTCTTTCATATCATTTATATCTTCTTATTATAATATTAAAATTATTTATTTTAGTTAGCTTAAGGTTATCCTCGTGTAATTAATACTCTATCAGTTAGGTGGAATATAATTCTTACTATTTCCAATGCAACTGCATATATCAAAACCAAATGACAACACATATAATTTTAACCTTTAATGTATATAGCTCTAAGTTACAATTATTAATTAAAATTACATTGACTATTTCTATTTCTTAGAAATTATTTAACTTCAACCTTATGATTTCATTTTCATAAAAAAAATTACCAATAATAAACTAATTCAAACAATCATTCTTGTTCTTAACATTAAAAAATACTAAAGATACAAAAGTTTAAAATCTTAGGTACTTCTCTTATTATATTTATTACTTTTATTACAATATTAAGACAAGTACATGCTATTAATTTGTTGGAGATTATATGTTTCTTTTATTTCCTAGATAATATTTGTGTTCATCTTCTCTTTTAAGTTTCGATATAATATATATTGATCCGTAGATTAAAACATTTTAATTTTTTATTTTTTTGGGACAAAGAAGATTAACTCCATAATATATTACAGTAAGAGTAGAGTACGATGATTTGCATAATATGTGAAGATCTCTTACTATTTAGCAATACAATATGGCTGATTAACTGTCATATTTTAGTTCGATAAAAATAAAAAAGAAAAATACATATGTTGCAAAAATTACATAATGATTCATGACTTGAAACTATAACTTAAAAATATGAGTTACCTCTTGGCTTGTGGCCCAATTAATAAGTATGGTCATGATCAAGTATTTGGTTCTAAACTCATCTCTATTTGAATTTATAGGTAAAGATAAATAGTTTTCCTTTAACTATTTTATGTTGAGTTTCTTTATACAAATTGCTAGATTATTTTTCCATGTTTTCTTAGATTCATTCCAATCCACCTCAAGCAATAATTCATAGAGAAGCATACAAAAAACAATATCCAAATCATTTAAATTATGGCTATCAAAAAATTTCTCAACCACCGTCTTGATTTCTTACTGATATTTATTGAAATTTGCAAATATTTAAGAGAGTAAAAAGAAGAAAGTGATGAACTGATGTCAATATTTCTACAATAATTGCTATTATTCCTAGAACCAACCTTTTTTCTGATAAAACTATTGATTTAAACATTGATGAATGCAACAAAAAAGATAAGGGAGATTTTTAAGAAAGACATCTACTTCAATGATGTGTCTGGTTTTAGTTTGAGTAGTGACACTCAATGATTATTTTTTTTGCCTAGCCCTTACTTATTTTAACACGAATTTGTGAAGCATCAGACACATCTCCAAGTGGATACCCTAACATTTTCATAAAATTTTCTAAGGTTTTCAATACTTCTAGATGAATTTAAACAACCACCCATCTCTGAACCAAGGGGCATATTCAACTGAGCATTGACATTAAATATAGAAGAAAGAGAAGCATGAAAGAAAAAATGTTGTTGTTCATGAAAAATGCTATGTGTTAATCTTTTTATTTGCAATTGAGTTTGGGATACTAATTCACAACTCGAGGATTTTTATCTACACTCATCAACCCTTCATGAACTAGAATCTACATTTAATTGTCAACCCAAGAACATGAACTTGAAATGAGCCATCAAAATATATGCACTATGGAAGCCTTCTAAGCTATTGTATTAGTTGTGGATAGAAATAAACTCAAAACAATAAACTGAATTAAAAAGATAACAATGCTAGAAATAAAACTAATTACACAACAGTGACAGTGTTCATAGGGTTTGGGATGGTGGGACCCGACGTATCTCGACAAATGGAAAAGATTCCTCTGCTTTTGGGAAGCATATTGTGGAGGGGCCCAAACCCTCATCAATAGATTTTTCACCCTCGTTGGGGTGAAACCAATTGCGGTTAGGTCATTTTTAATCCAGGCTTAAAGGTAAAGCTATTTCTCATGTTCCTCACAAAGTGGACCCTAGCTCGAGTACTTGCTCGATTTCCATATCAGACTGCATTGTGGAGAGAAATATTTCTAATATGGAATCAGTTCTAGTTGGGAATTTTGTTGGCCCCCGCCCTAATATTGAATCGGTTAGGGAATGGGTTGCCCGGAAATGGAAAGGGAAAGGTCAGATTGATGTGGTGGAAATGGCTAATAAATTTTTCTCCTTCTCCTTTGTATGTGATGAGGATCTTAGATCTGTCCTTGTGGTTTTAATCCTGTCTTGGGAGTGCAATGAGGCACCCATTTTAGTCTATCTTCTTGGACTCCCTTTGGAGTACTGTGATGAGGCAATCTTTGTAGGTCTAGCAGCTTGCTTTGATGAGATTCTATCGGTGGATCCGATGACTGCAGCGAAAAAGAGGCTAGTCTAGGGTCGGTTGTGTGTCAATGTAAAACAAGCTGCTGATTTACCATTTGATATCACACTCAGCTCAAAACTTGCCTTATGGGTGTAGAAGGTGGAATATGAATCCATTCCTTTTGCTTGTTTTCACTATAAAAAAGTGGGTCACTGGGCGAAGTAATGTTCAGCTAAACCAAAACTAGAAAAGATCTAGAAAAAGAAAGTTGAGGGTCAGGGTAGCGGCCAGAACCAACAGGTTCCTCCTATGGGGGAACTTAGTGATGCATTGTAGAAGAAAGAATTATCAGATGTGCCAGATAAATAAAGCTCGAATGGGAATGTTAAGGAAATGGTTTCTATTCCACCGCAGGTTGACCCCCAAGTTAATATTGAGGATTTTGTTCAAAAGGATAATGGGGTGACTATATAAACCCCCATTCAGGTTGTTATTGATATGAGTAGGAATATGGAGTAGCATAATCTTGAGAAAGTTGATGGGCAGACGGTGATTGATATCCCTACGGATATTTCAGAGATATCCAATCCTTTTACTCAAGTCAAATCCAGGAATCGAAGAAGGAGTCCACCATCTCCTATTACCAATGTCTCAACACTAGGAGCTTTGGGTGTCACAACCAAAAAACAACGGGGGTTGGATTGTGGGTATGAACCTAAAGGGGAGGGAAGACTACCAAATAGTGTACGCAAGGATAGGCTAGCTAAAGCCGCTATTGTAGATGGGGTTTAGAGAACTATTTAGGATATGGGGATTGGATCCCCCTCCCCTATCAAATGAAAATCATCTCATCGAATATTAGAGGGCTTAATCACCCCCACAAACATGATCTCCTTTCCAATATTGTAAGAGATCATAACCTAGATATTTGTCTCATTCAGGAGACAAAGATGCCTTCTAGCAGAGTGGAGAGAATCAAGTTAGCCATTTTTAAAGATTGTGTTGTTCATTGATCTGATGCAGATGGAGCCCTAGGTGGCTTAGCCACTCTATGGAACATGAGGATCCTTCGAGGTATGGTAGTTCTTACTTGTGCTAATTATATTGCTGCTAGATTCACTGGTCTCAAGGATGGTTATTCATGGATTTTATCTAATATTTATGCCCCCAATGGGATAAGTGCCAGGAGAAATCTTTGGGGTTCCTTGAGTCAGACTAGACTTTCTTTCCTGAATGATAGATGGATTCTTAAGGGGGATTTTAATACTCCTCTTTGTAGCGGAGAGAAAATGGGTGGTGCTCTAATCTCTAAGGAAACTAAACAAGATCTTCTTGATATGATCAATGCTCTTTGTTTATTGGACCTAGATCTTATTGGTGCTCATTTACATGGTCTAATAGAAGGATTTTTTCAGACCTTATTCAGGTCAAACTTGATCGAGGTCTAATTTTGCCAAATTGGCTTACAAAAATTCTTGTACCTTGTTCTATCTCTCTAGAATTAAGAAGTTATAGGTTAACAACTAGTGGGTGGATAAGAAGTAGGATTTGTCTAAGGAGGCCATCGATTTATTCTCCTCCCTCCTCTTTGAGGATGGTCCTCTGGATCTTCAGGCCCTAGAGAATATTCTTTAGGAGTTTTTGCTTAAGGTCACCCTGGAGATCAACAAGGAGCTTAACAGAATCCTGAGTTTTGAAGACGTTAATAAAGCCACTTTCTCCTTTGAAGGGAACAAAGTTCCAAGCTCATATGGTTTTCCAATGTTTATTTTCTCCAAATGTATTGGCAGATTGTTGGTAATGATGTTTTTTAGGTTGCTAGAGAGTTATTTGGTTCCTGTTCTCTTTTCAAAGAGTTGAACGCCATCTTTTTTGTTTTTATCCTTGAAAAACCTAATGCTAGCAACTTTCAGGATTTCAAACCCATTTGTTTGTGTAAGTCAATTTATAAGATTATCTCTAAGATTCTGGTTTTTAGACTCAAAGCTATCATGCCTATGTTGATTTCCAGACATCAAAATGGTTTCATCCCTAGTCGACAGGTTTTGGATTCTATTATTGTGGCTGATGAAAATATCTATTCTCTTTTTTTAATAAAGTCAGTTTCCTTCTCAAGATCGATCTTTTGAAGGCCTATGATCAGGTTAATTGCCAGTTTTTGATAAGTGTCCTATAGGCTTTTAGTTTTTATAGTCATTTTCTTCAGTTGGTTGAACAATGCATATCTATGCTAAATTTTTTTGTCTTCATTAATGGTTCCCCCTCTGGTTTTTTCTCTGCCTCAAGAGGTATTCAGTAGGGTGATCCTCTGTCCCCCTTTGTCTTCATCTTAATGAGTGAAGCTCTGAGTAAGGTAATTCAACAGGGTATCAGAATGGGCAATTTAAAAGGCCTTAAGCATTCCTCTCAATATCTTGTGTGTTCCCATAATTTTTTATTATATTGTCCTTATTGGAGAGAATTATGTTAGGAAAGATAAAGTATTGAAGGCCATTTTGTCCCTATATGAAAGAGGACCTGGATAGAGGATAAGCTTATGCAAAATCTCCATCTTCTTCCTCAACAACCCTGCTTATAGATAGAATAAAATTGCTAAAATTTTGGGGTTTAAAATTGGCAGTCTATTAGATACTTATTTGGGCCTACCTCTATGCCTTGGTCCTCTGAAGACATTTTGGTCAAGTATTATTCACAGATTTTATAACAAGTTGGCAGGGTGGAAAGGTGCCCTCCTTAGCCAAGTTGGTAAACTCCTTCTTATAAAATACCCATTGCTTCTGATTTATGCCAAGAATTTATTTAAAGTCCTAGCGAAATTTGTGGAGTGCATGGAAAAGATTCGAAAGACCTTTTTGTGGTCTAGGTCTTAAAGTAAAAATAAATTGCATATTCTTTCATGAGAATAGGTGTTCTCCCTAAAAAGCTTGGTGGCCTAGCCCTCAGACAGATGCAAGATTTAAACATAGTTGTGTTATCCAAATAATTATGTATATGTCTTAAAGAGGATAATGAATGGATCTCTATATTCCATCATAAATATCATATTTAGGGAATTGAAGATGCCTTGGAGAATTACCTATTTCCCTTTGCGGCATGTGATATGTCGAAGAGTTTTTTCAATTAGAAGGATATTATTTCTCAAGGGATGAGATGGTATCTTGGAGATGGTAGAAATCTACACTTCTAGGATGACTGTTGGGCGGGGGAAGGTTCCTTGTCCATCTTCTCATGGGTGTACAGTCCCAAGAACAAATGTATTAGACTTGTTGGTGTTTGGGTTGCTAATTATATTTGTGAGGGAGTGTGGATTGATCTTGTCAGTATTGATTCTTCCCTTTCACCTATCTAGGAGTGGCTTTCACAGATTCATACTCCCTTGTTTCAGGTTGTTGATAATTTTTTTCAGATCATCACTAAGTCCTTGTCTCTAGCCCCCTTTTGGGCTGGTATCTGGAACAATGTCTTGATCCCAAAAATTGATATATTTTTTCTGGCTCTTTATGCAGGAGAAGGTTCTAACCATTTGCAATATTTATAAAAGAGGTATGGGTATCCCCAACATATGTTTCCTATGTAAAGAGAATGCAGAGAATGCTAACAACATCCTCCTGCATTGCCTATTTTCTATTTAAGTGTGGGTCTCTTTCTTTTAGTTGTGCGAGTTATGGTGGCTTTAGTCGAGTAATATCAGGGATTGTTAGTTCCAATGGGTTTGTCCCTCGAGAAATGCCCCTCTTAGAGTGCTCTGGAGTTGCATGATGCCTCACATTTATTTGGGTCTATCAAAGGAGAGAAATAATAGGATCTTCAGGGATAGGGAGGCCTCACCTATTATTGGGGTGCATAGAATGCATAAAAGTATTAAGGAAAACCTCCTATCCTCTTGTCCCTCCCACAAAGGACAAGAGGATAGGGGGTTTTTCTTAATACTGTTCTGTTCAAGATTTGGTTTTCCTTAATATAATCACCAAACGTCTTTTGTCTAAGGTTTTGCTTGGCTTCGATTTTTCTTTACCTTATTGTTTGCTTGATGTCATTATAATAATAATTAAGTTTAGATTTCAGTCTTAAGATATAAATCCAATAAAGTTTTGCATAAATTAGTTTACACAATTGAGGAAGGATATGCAGCAACTCCTTTAATGAAAGCATCCATTAAAACTCATAGTTGTTGTTACCTCATGAAATATTATGATTGCAAGACAAGCATAGGATGGGTTTGTTAAAAATACTTTAGAATCTTTCAAGAAAATGTGATTGGCATGGTGAAACCCTTGTGAGAAAAAGACCACACCAAAGAGAACAATGCTTGTGTTATTCCTTCAAATGAGTTACAAGAATACTTCTCTCTAAATTCCTATAGAACTTTATTACTGCTACAACCTACAAAACAACTTGTCTAACCTCCTACAAGAGTACAAAGAGTTTGATTTCATTGAATTTTTTCTTCACTTATTAAAATATTTCAGTATGGTCTAGATTCTAGTTCCCCATATCCCTTATAATGGTTTGTCTAAGAATCATTTGTTTGCTAGAAACATAACCCTCAACTTAAAATTGTACAATTTTTTTTGGATATTCCTATCTTAAGCACTCGTAAATGATGCAATTATAAATTAGTATTATACATTTGATTTATTTTTTATTTTGTATATCTATATAATATTAGCTTCTTAATTGATTCACTATTTTTTTTAATTTAATGATGCCTATTCTTTTGTAATGGGTGTCACTTTTGCGTGATTAAAAAGAATGGGACATTCACTAGATTTAATTATTTTTCACTAAGTACTATGTCTGTTGTATTTTCTTGTCTTTTATGTCATCTATATCTTCTTATTATAATATTAAAATGATTTATTTAGTTGGCTTAAGGTTGTGCTCATGTAATTTAATAATCTAAGACTTAAGTAGAATACAATTCTTAATATTTCCTATGCAACCTCATTTCTCAAAATCAAATTACAATACATATAATTTTAACCTATAATACAAATAATTTTAACCTAATTCACAATTATAATTGAAATTAAATTGACTATTTCTATTTCAAAATTATATAACTTCAAAACTTGCATTTCATTTTTATAAAATAATTAATAATAATCAACCAATTCAAACAATCATTATTTTTTTAACATTTAAAAATAATAAAAATACAAAAAAAAAAATCTTAGGTACTTCTCTTATTACATTTATCACTTCTATTACAATATTAAAATGACAAGTTTTACATGCTATTAATTTGTTGGAGATTACCTGCATAATATTTGTATTCATCTCCTTTTTATCTATGATGTCTTGAAATTTATGCTTAAATAAAATATATATATATATATATATGATTTTTTTTCTTATTTTTAATTCTTTAATTATGACAGAGAGGATTAACCCTATATAAAAGTAAATGCAAGAGTACAAAGATTTACATGCTATGTCAAGATCACTTATTGATGAGCAATACAATGTGACTGATTGTCATATTAGTGCTCAATTACAATAACAGAGAAAAATATATCTGTGCAACAACTACAAAATGATTCTTTGGTTGATGTGACGTAAGCTCCAAATTTTGCTGCTAATACTCTAGGCAATATAGATCCTAAACCGACATCGACTGCATTTGTGTCAAGAAAATATTGATCCAAACTTACTCAGCTAAAACAATACAAGATGTTCTATGACTTGAAACAATGAGGTACCTCTTGGCTTGTGGCCTAATTGAGAATTATGCTCATGATCAAGAATTTGGTTTTGAATTCATCTCTATTCAAATGTATATATAAAGATAAATAATTTTCCTTTACCTATTTAATGTTGAGTTTATTTCTACAAATTGCTAAATTATTTTGCCAGATTTTTTTAAATTCCTCCAAATCCACCTCAGACAATTATTGATACAAAAGCATACAAAACATAATATCCAACTCATCTAATTTGAGGTTGTGAAGAACTTTCCCAACCACTATCTTGATTTCTTACTGGTTTCTACTTAAATTTTAAGATGTTCAAGAGAGTAAAAAGAAGGGTGTCATCAACTCATACTAATGTTTCTAAAATAACAACTATTATTCCCAAATTTCTGATAAAACTATTGATTTAAAATTTGGTGAATGCAACAAAAAAGATAAGGAACTTGGTGGTAAACAAATTTATCATTGTGTTCGTTTATTTGAAACTAACCCTGTTGGATCCATGAGCAGTGATGAACATTCCAAAAGTTGGAGAGATTGGAGTAAAATCACAATCTTCCGCTATGTTTGAGAGGGGCAGCTCCCTTGTATGATAGGGGTATTCAGGATTTTTGTGTACTTTTAACTTGAAAGTACATAAAGGAGAAAACATAGAACTTAAACAAGATAAATAACAGAAACCCTATTGGAAGTCATACGAATACAAAGTAGGATTCCATAAATGATAACAATAACAAAAGGGGTTACCACCAAATAGGTTAGTCATGCAACGATGATGAAAGAACTACAATTAACCTCAACACACGAATATATAGGTTGTACTCGCACATGCAAGTCAAGATACCATGAAATGATGTGCTTCATCAATATATTTCACCAATACATAAAGGGATTACTAATTCAACATACGAGAAATTAGTAACGATAACTCATGAATACATTCAAGACACACGAACTCAATGCATTCTTCATTATTATTTTTGAAAATATACAAGCTCAAAAACCCCTTAGTACAAATGTATGAACATTAAAAGTTATTATTTACTTCATCCACAAAATTTGCAGAGTTTTTCCACTATTATAGAAGTCTCCCCTTTACAAATGAAATAGCCTTGTCTTTATAGGCTTCCAAGAATAACCACCTTAGTAACTAACTTTGATAAGTTAATAACTAACTCATTTCTATGAAAAAAAACCTTTAGTTAGAAACTACTTCAGTTTTGCGTGAATAAGGTCCACTTTCTAACCTTTAGTTACAATTAGTGAAAAAAGTCACATTTACAAAAAGAACCACTTGGAACATTGTAATTTTCAAGTTATGGATCTTGCTGAAGTAGTTCTCCATCATCATTTGCTTCATTCGCATTATGTTATTATCCTAAGTACCAACAATTGTAGTATATTAATGTTTTCACCATTGACTTAAAAGAAATATTTGCCCACAAATATATTGACTTCAAGAACACGCTCTCCAATTGCATCTATATCTATCAAGTATTCTTTAATTTCATAACACGTCTTTTCATAATCAGAAGGCTTACATGATCGCATGATTGATTCTTTGCATTCATGCGTTGTGGATTCCATCAATCATGTTTTGAAGAATATTAATATTCATGTGATTGAAGTATGTGCAACCAACTTCCACTGAATAAGGCACACACAAAACGGTTCTACAGTCATTCATTAAAAGATATTGATAGCTCCACTGCAAAATGTATTTTACATGAGTCATGTTTCAACATTTTGTATTGCATGCCTACGGGAGCATTTACAATTATCACTTCTCATGAAAATCCTGAATTCTATTATGCTTTGTGGATGTTCATACCACATGAGGAACTGGCAAAGGTTGTGACGTTCAAATCTACACTTTCTGTTTTGAATTTGCTTTAAAGAATCGAAATCTTTTTCAGGAAATCCATTTTGTGCATATCCTGCAATTGTTGTATTACATGAGATGACATTTCTTTGAGAGATTTTGTCAAACATGTCAAATGCACTATCTAAACCTCCATGATTCACCTGAGCATTTTGTTCAGTACCATGTGAAATGTTGATGCTCCTTATTCTACCACCCATGTCTCTGGTAAATTACATGAATATCAACCTTACAAAGCATTAACATTGCGCAGTATCTCTAATCATAGGAGTTGCTGGGTGGTAAACCCGTAGTGTGGCAAGGGGATTTGGAACTAAAATAGATGTTAGTGGCTTTGTTTCTATCTCTTCCCATCGATGCCAATACCCCTACCCAAGATAAACTTCAAGGGTGGTGAGTTAAACTAGTGCTTCTTCAAGCAGATAAATATCAATGGGTACCCTTGTATATGCTATTGGTGGTTTAAAATCAACTTATCTCAGAACAGGAATAGGGTCTGCGAGCCCTTGTTACCTATGCTAATTTTGTTGTCTATGTCTTCATTGCTTGCTCTGGTGCCTTCTATGCCTTAGCCATGGGTGACATGGATCGTATACAACCAAAGTCAACTGAGAGTGGCTTTACATCTACCAATTGCATTTGCTTTAAATTTCTAAATACTTTGCATCAAATGTATCCAATGCATATCATGCAGTCCTGCCATTATATAAGATGACATCAGTTTGAGGTATTATGCTGAATATTTCACTTACCTTGTCTATGCTCCCATGATTTACATTTGTGTCTACCATATTATATTGTCAATCAGTTTCCAGCTTTGCGATGCTTCCATAGTTTGTAGTCATGTCTACTAGAGCATTTGTAATGATAACATTTGACGAAATGCCTCTAACTTTATGCTTTGATGAATCTCCATAGCCTGTTCTTTCTATTTCATTTTTTTTGTGCATGTCTACAAGGGTGTTTGAAATTGCAGTGTCTGTCAAAACTTGTTCATTTAATATCATGGATTGCCACCTTCATATATATATATATATATATATATATATATATATATATTGCGGGTATCAAGAAAACATATCCAATTGAACAACATAGCTTTCATTAACATCTTGGTAATAAGGTTTAGAGCATCCACAAGATAACCATCATGAGTCATAAAGGACAACCATGAACACCAAACAAATCCTACGATGTTAAAATATATTCTAGAGTGCTTCATTGATTCAAAGATATTGAAAGCTTGCATGCAAAATCCATTTTGTGCACATTCTGAAATCCTTTTATTTCATTCATGAGGGGACGTCTCTCTTGAAGCATTTTGGTAAACATTTCACGGGTTCTGTCTATGCTTCCACATTCTTCATACTGCGTAATTCCATGAGACTTTATTTCATTTTAGAACATTTTTTTATATCTCTTAAGGAGAAGGTAAAGAATGCTCCAAAATGGAGAATTTCTAACCTTCTTGACAAAGCGGTCTCACAATGTTAGGAAATAAGGCTGGAAATGCTTCATTTTGGAGCATTCTTAACCTTTTTCTTTTTGAAGTTATGAATATGGGTTAAGAATGCTCGAAAATGAAGCATCCTTAACCTTCTCTTACAAACACTATGATCTTGACCTCAAAAACCATCGAACATGAAGGAGAAAAAAGGCGAAATGGAAATGACATTTTTAGATAAAATTCTCCCTCAAATTACCACAAATATTAAAATAATTTAAAATATTAAATTATCTTTTGAAAAATAATTTAATATTTTAAATTTAATATGCAAACTTGGGGAAAATAGCCATAACTTTCAAATAGTAAGAAATTAAGCTCTGAAATTTAAAGCACACATTTATGGTAGGGAAATAAGAAAAGGTAATAATTTATTCCTCATGAAAATACCTAGGATGAGAGATTTTAATCATTTTTGGGCAAGGGACATCAAAATTTGAAAGTTTAATATATGATAAACTATGAACTGGGTTCAGACAAAAATTGGCCACATAACGCATAATGATGCAAAGGACATGTATATGAAATGATTTACCTCAATTATTTCTAACTTCTAAAATTCCTCCATTTTTCATAATTTGACTAGCAAGGACCTTAGATCACATGCTCATTGCTTGCACATAGACACATATTTGGGCCTTCATTCAACATTGAGACTGATTTGAAGTTAAAATTTCAGGTATCCCAAATATGGGGGCAACAACTAGCTATGACTGGGGACAAGGACTGCAAAGGACGTAGGATGAACCCAAAATCTCTGGCTCGTAGTCTAGTGCACTATCCATTGGGCAACAGAGTCAAGAAGAAACAACATAGGGAATAGCCAGAGAAACCAGACACAAACCAAAAATGGGATGAACACATCAAAACTTCTAACTAAATTATGCACATAGTAGGCAAATCCCATCTCAAAGCTCTCCACGATCTTCATAGAAAACCATTCATAGGATGACCGAACTAGGCACCTGTGCAGAAATATGGCGAGCGCCCATGTGACACCTGTAAGATTAGTGAGTTGGAAAGATCAACATGTATAAGATGAGAAAACAATTTGGGTAGTGAACAAAACAACCATCTCTCATCATAAATTTGCAAGCTCTCTTCAAGTATTGGCTTACCACTTTGAACTTTATTGACAATTTGTGAAATATTCTCAAGCATACCCATATCCTCTATCTGAAGATCCCTCTGATAGTCTGGTTTACATTAAATTAACCCACAAATTGGACAACCTTCGTATAATCTCTGATTTGAAGAAACTTGAGTAGACATAACCATTGAATCATGTTCAAGAATATAATCTTGAAAATCATCTGTATAAATACGCTCATCTGAAAACAAAGGATTGAGGTACGCACTTTACTATAGGAGAAGTCATCATTTGAAGCCTTCAAACAACAATCTGAAATACGAACATTATGAGAATTAACTTCATTGATTTCCTTCATTAGATCATCCATTACCTCATTTATCTCTGAATTTTTGGTATAATTCCCAAAACTATCCCCTTGAATAAGGATGTCTTCTTGATCCAAATATTCAAAAGGAGGATTTCTTTGAACCTTGAATACTTCATAAGGCATAGATTGCAATTCCATAAAAATAGGGATATTTATTGACATACCTACATGGATTTCATATTCAACCCTCGCATAGATATTTGCATTACTTTTTGTGCTCTCTTGTCCCAATGATTCCTCTTCATCACACTCTTCATGAAATTTGAAAACTTTATACTCAGGTGACATGTATGATAAAGAGTGGATTTTCGATGGTTCAACTTCTTTCACTTGAGGCTGATCTAGAAATTCGGTCAACGTCTCCATTTTTCAAGATAAAGAATATGTCTAGAAAATTTTACTTATGCTTCCTTCTCCATTGGTCATATCAATACAAGATTGTTCACTAGGTATTATACCTTTGATTTCCTTGAAAAAGTTTTCATCTTAAACTGTCAGTGATGGATGAATGAGAATATCTTCTCCACGTAGAAAGTCGTCATCATAAGACTTGAGACACCAAGATAGAATGAAGACTATAGGGGATTCTTCTTTATGCATGTCTTCATCATTATTTTCAAGCTTCGGCCACATGCATATCTGAAAAGAATTTGAATCATCATCTTCGAGCTCTTTGTTTTCAAGTTGACAAAAGACTTTTTCTTTTCTCTGACAATCTTCATAGTGCTCATGGCATTTTTCAATGCAATATTCTTTCTCTATCTCACTCACTTTTAGGTCTTTCTTTTGGCATGTATCCTTACAAGTAGATGTGACTTCATCTTCTTCTGCATATACAAATTCTAATGAGCTCCCTTCATTAATTTTCTCACAAGAATTTATTTCAATGAGAAAATTATTCTCATTCTCATCTTTTTGTTCTATCTTTTGTAGCTTCATTAAAAGATCTTGATTAAAAGACACACAAAATGGTTTGAGAGTCCTTCATTAAAAGATCTTGATAGCTCCACTGCAAAATGCATTTTACATGAGTCATGTTTCAACATTTTGCATTGCATGCCTATGGGAGCGTTTCCAACTATAACTTCTCGTGAAAATTCTGAATTCTATTATGCTTTGTGGACCTTCATACCATGTGAGGAACTGGCAAAGGTTGTGACGTTCAAATCTACACCTGCTATTTTGAATTTTCTTGAAAGATTCGAAAGATTTTTCAGGAAATCCATTTTGTGCATATCTTGCAATTGTTGCATTAGATGAGATGACATCTCTTTGAAACATTCTGTCAAACATGTCAAATGCACTGTCTAAACCTCTATGATTCCCCTGAGCATTTTGTTGAGTACCACGTGCAATGTTGATGCTCCTTATTCTACCACCCACTTCCATGGTACATTACATGAATATCAACCTTACAAAGCATTAACAACGAAGAGTGTCTCCGGTCACAGGGGTTGCTAGGTGGTAAACCCATATTGTGGCAAGGGGATTTAGAACTGAAACAGATGCTGCTAGTGGCTTTGCTTCTATCTCTTCCCATCGATGCCAATACCCCTACCCAAGATAAAATTCAAGGGTGGTGAGTTAAACTAGCACTTCTTTGAGTGGATAAATATCAGTGGGTGCCCTTTCATATGCTATTGGTGGTTTAAAATCAACTTATCCCAGAACAAGAACATGGGTTGCGAGCACTTAATTTGGATTTGTTACTTCCATTGGCTCTCAAAATACCGAAGCCCTTGTTACCTATGCCAGTTTTATTTTTATGTCTATGAGTTAGCATATAGCATACTAACCCCACGGAAAGTAAAATTACCTTTTGTTTTCTATTCATTATTCTTGGGTTTATTCCTCAACTGGAGGCTAAATCCTTGTGATAAAATGCTCCCTCTTCTCTCTCTCTTGGGTGTATCCTACCTAAAATAAATTTCTCCTGATAAGGAATGTGTGAAATCTTTAACATAGGGGCATACACTCCACTCATATTTTGCTCTTTGATACATAGAATTATTTAGTGAAATCAGCTTTTCTTTATAATTTTGGTATCTTTTTCTCGACTCATAGTGAGAGCAACCTTCTTGATCTTCAGTTTTACTTTGTCAATCGATTTAATAAGATTCCTGGTCCACTCGATACTTGGTGCATCTTGCCTCCTCGACGTAGTAGAAATCTTTCAATCTTGTTTCCTTGTACTTTACTAGTAGTATTGGCGTATGCTTATACTCCCACTAAAGTGGGGGATAAATATAGTGTCATAAAATTGTGACCCTTGCAATTTTCAACCATGTTAGTGTCTTCACATTGCCAATTCGAATTCCCAAGCTTGATTAGAGATCCGAGATTTTCTCAACCCCCAGAAACTCCACTTGTGCAGCCCTCCGCACTACTTGAACTTGCTTCTTGTCTTGAGACAGGGGCAGGACTAGGGTGTGGCACCCCTATCCCTCCTAGGATATGGGTGTGGCACCCCTTTTCTCCTAGGACAGGGGTGTGGTGTCCTTTTCCTTTCCCTATTTTGTCCTATCTTTGCATTGGACTGCATAAAACGGGAAAAACTTTCCCTGTGTCGGCTTGTGATGAAAAATCAGTCAATTAGTTAACCCTAATCAACAAGTATATATGTCAAATTTTCCCTCTCATTTTCATGGGTTCAAGAAGAAAAAAGTTGGATAAGCGAAGAGTGGGCATAAGTTCAAGCATTCAAGCATTCCATTCTAGCATTGAGCATTCTCAAGTCTTCCTTCAAGGCTAGGTGTTGCATTCAAGTGAAGGATTCAACCACTGAAGAAGAGATCCCTTTCAACATTCAATTTAATACAATCAAATCTACCTACATTCTATTGAAAACCTCCCTTGAGGTGAATTACACTTCATTATTTCATTTATATTTACTTGCAAGTACTTTCTTTCATCATTTGGATAATTCCAAAACTGGGATTTGAACTGAAGGCAAACCCCCAATCCCAATACCATTTCTTGTCTTTTCTGTGTCTAGGTTGTAGGTGCACAACTCTATTTACATATTCAGAATCCATTTGGACAGGGGGAAAAGACTTTTTTCATTTCACAGATATTTCAGAGGACAGTAGACACTTTTAGCATGGTCCTGACAACTTTTCATCAAATTCACAGGGCAGCTTCGTCTCGACATATTGTAGCCAAATCCAGGTGCACAAATTCATCTCATGCTTCTATCTCAAGTTATAATAAGTTGCTTTCTACTTTTACACTTAGTCCTACAACACATAACTCAATATTTTTTCATTCTAAAAGACTGATTAGCTTGTCATTTCTATCCCATTGTCAATTTATTTAGTATTCAATCTCTTCCCTAAGAGATTGGATCTAGTGAATTTCCCCCTTTTTTAAATATAATATGGATAAAGTATTTGAAGGTAAATCCATATTGAAACTTCCATCTCTCCTCGGAGTGAAGAAAATATTTCCTCTTGATCTCTTCATCATTCATGTTTTTTAACCATTACAATTGCATCCATTAAAATTACTCCTACACTTCGATAAACAAAAGACAAGTTTTTTATTAAATTCCAAAAACATTATACAAGCTTCTAATTTTTTATTCTTACCTCTCTTCTCCAATGGAATTTTCTCCCTTCCTTATGCAATCCATAGGGTCCAATGAGTTTTCCATCCTCCTTCAAAACACAATGAAAACACCATAAAGACTTACATCCTTCAATATTGAGTCAATGTGGTTTAGATATTGTACCTTTCTACCTTTGTTGGAATCATGTTGAAATTAAAATCCTTTTACTATGAGATAAAGAATGTACCAATTAAGTAACAAATTATAGTTTGTAAAAGGAAAAATTGAAGAATAGAACAAAATGCATTCTAAAATATCTTCACTAATAAAGAAAGGGTTCAACAAGAGCTATCAGATTAATATAAGAGAGCCATTGGATATTGTATGGATAATGCTTCCCTTGCAAAATAAAATATGCTCAAGTTAGAATTGGAAGAAATACTTTGTAGAGAATAATTGTACTGGAAACATACGTCAGGAGAAACTTGGTTAGGTCAGAATGACAAGAGTACCAAGTTCTTCTAACATCTACAAAAGTGAACAGACAAATAAATAAATTAGAAATAATTCTCACTACTAATGGTTATAAGCTAGTCCCACATAATGAGATTAAAGATAGGACCATAATTGTTTTAGAAATTTTCTCTTGTTGTGAGAACATCAAGAAGATCTTCAAATTTCACCTCCACTAGGGTTCCTTCTAAAACTTGTAGATGAGAACCATAATAAAATGCTAATGGCAGATTTTTCCATTGAAAAGGTTACAAAATTTTTCTAAATGGCCTCAAATAAAGAACCTAGGCTTGATAGATTTGCCATGATTTTTTTCCAAAAATGTTGGTCTTTTGTTAGGAGAGATGTATTTCTCTCCTATAAGAATAAAAAGGGAACAAAAAAAAGATAAATGATTTCAACACCACCCACATTGTCATGATTCCAAAAAAATGCATCCATCCACTTTTGCTAACTTTACGCTAATAACACTTTGCAACACAGTCTAGAAAATTTTTATAAAGAAAATTTCTATGAGACTATCAAAATTGATTTCATCTATCATCTCCAAAGAATAGGAGGACTTTGTCCATGGTGGGGAGACTTTAGAAGGAGAAATAGTTGCTAATGAGATCCTTCATTCTACAAATCTAGAAAATATTTTTGTAGTGATTCTAAATGTTGGCATGCAAAATGGCATATGATAAAGATAAATGAACATTCATCATAGCCATCCTTTAGAAATTTGGTTTTTTTCATACCTAGTGTAAATGGATTTTATCATGTATATCAGCAGCAAAATTTTAAGTCATACAAATTGTTATCCATGTCGGTTTTTCACTTCAACTCACGGAGTTTGTCAAGGAGATCCCCTTCCCCTTTTCTCTGCGTTTTAATGGTCTAAGGGCTGAGTAGATCCATAAAAGTTGCAAATGGTAATAAAATTTAGAGAGGTGCATTTCTATCTTAGTTGTTCCCTATCCCTTCACAAATTGGCTCTTCACATTTGACACTTTTCTCTTTGGGAAATCTTCAATGGATGAAGCAATTGGTATCAAGCAAACTTTAATCTCTTAGTTTGATGATTTGAGATAGTCCATCAATAGAGATAAATTGGGATAGTGTTTTTCTTCATAGTGGTTTCTCTCCTTAAGCTAAAGTGGATGAACTTTGGATAGGTATTGTGGGAAGGTTAGCTTGCAAGCATTTAACCAAAGAGGGTTGTATTTTCTATGTGCCTTCTTTGGTTCTAGTTTCTTCTAGTTGTTGGAGAATGTTGCCCTTCTTGAGGATATTTTCTTTTGCCCCTCACTAGAATTTTTGTTTGTTGTTCCTTGTTGGGTTCTTTCCTATGGGACCTCTCCTTCTTTGTAGGTGTTGGGATCATTTTTTCTATGGTCCTTTGTTTGGAGCCCTTCCCCCTATGTTTTACTTCATTAGGAATCTATTCCCCATTACTTTTATTTACAGTTGGCCTATGGAGGTGGCCCTATTTGATTTATTTGATAGCTATGTTGGTAATAGGTTGTCGAAAGCCTTGTAAAATTTGTTGGTTATTATTTGTCCCCTCGGTTGGTTTGATCCTAGCCTAAGGGAGGTTATTAAAACAATAGTTCGAGGTGTTCCTAAACCCCTTCTATTTTGATTAGGTAGTCTCATTTTCTTCGGACTTTGATTCCCATGTTTTATGACACCAATCAAAAGCCTCTTTTCAAAAAGGGGTTTTGTTTTTTAGTGTTGTCTAGATCATTTCACTACTTGTGATCTCTTCTCTCTACATGTGTCTATGGAAGCTTGTTCTGGTGTAAGCCTATCCCATTTTTTATTTTTTGTTAAGGTATAGGAATGTCCTTCTTTTATTAATAAAAATGATGTGAACAAATGGAAAATGCACAAAAAGAGGAAGTAATAAGTCTTACAACTAAAGAGAAACAAAAAGAACAAGAGAAAGAATATGATCAAAATTATATGAGAGATTGGTGTGAACAAATAACGGATGCATAAAAATAAGAAGAAATAAATCGTTGAAACTAAAATGATAGAGAAAGATGTGTTAATGAGACAACATGAAGATAACATTATAACACATCTTATACGAACATCTCAGGATGGAAAATATATACCGAGAAGAATGAAAATAATGATGAATTCTAACCAATTGAATGAGATATAAAGACAACAAATACAAGTGTGCAATCGTAAGTACATCCAAATTCACCATCAATCTAATGGGAATGTTGAGGTTAGTTTTTAAGGGATTAATTTCATTACAATACATAGTGTGCTACAAATACCAAATGATAGAGTTCAAAATATAATGGATGTTGATTCTCAAAATCATATGGAAAATAATAATTCACGAGAGGAACTAACATCTCCACTAAGAAGATGAAGACAATTGAAAAGAACACAAAATAGACGGGATCAAGAAATAGTTAATAGTTGAGATTAAATTTTTGGTTGAAAAGATGAAATGTCTCATCAATTATGAAGTCCTAGTGTACATTTGAAGAAATATGAGATGCATCTTGATTTGTAAAGAATAATCAATTTTTCATTTAAATATAAAAGGTGATAAATTAATACTTTACATGTTGCACTGTGGATGCTACTAGCTTAGATATCTTAATACATATATCTAAAATATGTCAAGAGGTATCATTCTTGAGGCACCTATCAATTCTCAATAAAAATTTATAATAGGTGCCTGGAGATTAATATCTCTTGGCATATTTTAGATAGATGTATTTAGATATTTAAGGTAGTAGAAAACATTAAAGAAATATATACAATGACAACAAAGGATGGAGAGTAATGACATAATTATGAATATTAATATTAATAATAAACATTATATTTCAAAATAAGTATCACATAAAATTGATGTATTTATGCATCTAGTAAATAACACAATTTAAAAATAAAATAAAAATTTGAAGTAAAAATTAAATTGATATCTATAATATTTTTTAAATAAACGTATATATAATACAAACAATTTCAATGATTGAATGTTTCAATTTTTTGTCATAGATTTGAGGTCAATATATAGTATTTTAAAATTTTAAGGAAACATATTTTTCATATAAAATTTAATGATGCTCATCTCAAACTTTTAGTTTTGAAATTATATTTATTAGGATCATTCTTGAATGAAAAAGCACTAAGTAATAGATCTCCACCCTAATACATTAAAGATAGCTATGCTAAGTTTTATTTTAATCTATATTTACTGCATATTTACTCCAAGTTGGCTCCTCTAATCACCATAAGATACTTCATTTAAAAGGCATCCTCTTATCTTATTTATTTTAATTTATAATTGTTGCACATTTGTTGTTCTTATCCCAATAATGTACCCAATCTCAAAACCATATAACAGGGAGTGAGGATTATATGCTTGGAGGCTTGGGAGATGAAAGGAATGGATAAAAAATTAATTGCAACACATAAACGATATGCAAGAAGGGGATTTATAACCTACCTTAGCCTATGAAGAATTAGGAATGTTCTTCAAGAGGTGTGGCCACTCTTGCAGAGGATTGAATATTTTAGTATAAAATATTATTTTAGATAAGCTAATGACTATATTTATGCATTACCTAAAAAAGATTGTAGAATTGTGAAAGAGATTATTAGGCATAATAAGAAAGAGATTTACAAATATTAACCCTTGGAACCAATAGATTTAGCTATATCTCATTGATCAGTCTTTCTAACAAGTTTTCTCCTTTGCAAGTTGTCATCCTTAGGAATAATGCTTGGTAATGATAATGCAAAGTTAAAGTATCAAAGCTATGTGTTAGATGTGGCATGTAGTAAGGATCCCAATATCTCCTTAAATTTTAACTTAATGATTTTTACCTGGGAATGATGGTGCTCAACTAGTGGCTTTGTCACATCAAAGGCCATGTATATCGCTCGACAACATTAGAACGGGTTGGGAAGGATATCATATCATGGGATGCACTAAAATTGGGACCTTCAAAGAACTTTCTCTATCTTTACTAAATAGTTAATATTCCTCTCTTGTGCAAAACTATATTCCTCTCATACCATCACATCTCAAGGATTGTGTGGATGTAGAGAGGTGATGTTTTTTAGGAAACTAGGTGGCCATTCTTTGCTTCATCTTTTCTTTTGTAAATGTTTTTCCCTTCTTCCAATTCAGTTTATGTTTTTGAACCAAATAATTTCTAAGGAATCTGCAAACGTATAGATGTGGGGTTCTCAAGAATTAAAGGTTGCCAATGTTAGCTTCATCTTATTGCTTACATTAGGTGCTTCCTTTCACCATGAACCATGTAATATAATCCTGTTAACCTGATAATTTATGTTTCCTTCATTGTTTAGGAGTTTCCAACCTTAGGGGCCTTCACTCCAAAGTACATAAAATGAGTCTTCTCATGGAATTTCATAATGATATAAAGAGAAATTGTCACTGATATTATATAAGATGTAATTTTCCCTAAGGCCCTATGGAATATTTACCCTTCTCAAGTGGTATCTTTCTTTTTCTCAAATACATTTGATGTACTACAAAATTATGGTTCTTTGTTGCATTTGTTGTCTCAATTGCTTCTCATTTTTTGTTGATAATTTTGAAAAGGCTACAAAAAGTATGATTTGTTCTACGACAAGGGTCAATTGTGTGGAAATTTTTTGAGGAAAAACTTGAATTAGAAACCCTAGTATACAAAGTTATCTCATACCATGAAGATTAGCCTTGAATCGAACAACTGTGTCCCATTTCACAGTACCACGTACACTACGTGAAAGGGAGCTATAGAATTCATCCGAGTTGACCTCATCATATGGATTATAATTGTCGATGAGGTCAATCATATGAACTAGCTCATGTCTAATAGTCTCACCCCTTTGTTTATTTGTGTGATCATGCATGTTTTCCAAAGTAATATTTAAATGATCTAAGGCATGTTGGAGTGCCTCAGCAATCTGATTGTAGAGCTGTTGTCTCTCCTGTAGAGTTGTTGCAGACCTATGTGACATCTGCTCACTCCCACAAGGATGAACACTAGGCTCAGAAGTACCTATGTTATGTGATCCAGGCTCGTTAGACATGATGCTCAGTGGATAATGTAGAACTAGACATATATATCTGCACATGTGCATGTATGTAGTACACATTAAAAAATAATAAAAAACATATACATACATTTAAATCATTTTAAACATATTTAAAAACATGTAAATTAAAGAAATTAGATATATACATTTTAAAGAAATTTAAATGTCATAAATGCATACTTGAGTTAAAATTTTCTAGATATAAAGACAAAATTAAGATAAATTTCTAGAGATCTATGGACAAAAGAAATTTACACAACTATAAATTTAATTTTAAATTTCAATATATGTCTAATTTACAATTACATATATTTGCATATACAATAATTAATTTAAAAATTAGTCAAATTAAGTCAAATTAAGACCCCAAGTTAAGTCAAATTAATTTACAATGAAGTAAAATTAATTTACAATTAATTCACAATTTTGCATATGTACAAATTAATTAATAGGTCCTGATTTGGTCTTATGTGGTCCTAATAGGTCGTACTTGGGGTGCAAGTAAATTTCATAAAAGAAACCAAGCAGGTTTGCATTATCTTGAATGACATGGAAACAAGCTCATCAGCTACCCAGAAGAGAGCAATTGGAGAAAAGCAGAGGAAATTGTTAAAGGGTGATAAATACATAGAGAGTATGCAATACAAACAAACAATGTTTGGAGTGTGTGATGGTCTCTAATTTATGACCGGAGGGACTAATTGGTTTTGGAGTTGGATGGGGAAACCTATTCGGCCACGCTTGGAGGAAATAAATGTGTTCATGCAAGGGCCACCTTTTTTCTATTATGAGAATGATTCTTTTGCACCGAAGGATATTTGGAAGACAATATCCAAAAATTTCTATGGTGTGGAACCAGAGTTGGTGGACTCGTCGAAGTACTTTTCAACTTCTAGAAGACCAGAGAATTATGCTTTCAAAATCGCCCTTCTATTGGGAGATTGTCTACATAGCCTCTTGGTCTTCTAAGACGCTGAAAAAGTGTACTTCGAGTCCACCAACTCTGGTTCCACACCATAGAAATTTTTGGAAATTGTCTTCCAAATATCCTTCGATGCAAAATCATCATTCTCATAATAGAAAAAAGGTGGCCCTTGCATGAACACAATGATTTCCCCGTCCAGCTCTAAAACTAGTTAGTCCCTCCGGACATAAATTAGAGACCACATCACACACTCTAGACATTGTTTGTTTGTATTGCATACTCTCTATGTATTTATAACCCTTTAACAATTTCCTTCACTTTTCTCCAATTGCTCTCTTCTGGAGAGCTAATGAGCTTGTTTTCATGTGTCGCAAGGGGCCTTAAGTGGTCCTAAGGGGTGCACATGTATCGCAAGGGGCCTTAAGGACCACATATAATCCCTTGCAACAACATTTGGTCTTTTTTGGTCCTAAAAGGTCCTAAGGGGTGCACATGTGTCACAACGGGCCTTAATTGGTCCTAAGGGGCCACACATGTGTTCTAACACGTGTGACCCCTTAGGACCACATATGACCCCTTGCGACAACATTTGGTCTTTTGTGGTCCTAATAGGTCCTAAGGGGTGCACATGTGTCACAAGGGGCCTTAAGTGGTCCTAAGGGGTCACACATGTGTTCTAACACATGCGTGACCCCTTAGGACCACATAGGACATGCATACATACATACATACATACATACATACATACATACATACATACATACACCTCAGGACATGCTATGAGGGGTTGTGTGTGGTCCTGAGGGGTCACACACATACACCTTAGGACATGCTATGAGGGGTCGTGTGTGGTCCTAAGGGGTTGTGTGTGGTCCTGAGGGGTCACACACATACACCTCAGGACATGCTATGAGGGGTCGTGTGTGGTCCTGAGGGGTCACACATGTGTGTGATCCCTCGGGACCACACACGAACCCTCATAGCATATCATGAGGTGTATGTATGTCCTAAGGCATATATAATTATTTTATGTGTATTTATGTATGTATGCACGTATGTCTTTATGTATGTGTATGTACACTTATGTGTGTACGTATGTATATAGACATAGGTATGTATGTGTATGTATTTTTATGTATGTGTATGTCCTAAGGTGTACCCATAATTATTTTATATCTATGTATGTACAAGTATGTAGGTATGTATGTATGTTTGTGTATGTTTGTATGTAGGTTTGTATGTATGTGTATGTAGGTGTATGTATGTGTACGTATGTATGTAGGTTTGTATGTATGTATCTACATATGTATGTGTATGTATTTACATATGTATGTGTGTATTTATTTTCTAATATTCTAAACTAATATGATAGAATATATACAAAAAAATATATGTTTTAAAAACTTTAAAAAAACTAATTTTCTATTAAAAATGATTTTAAAAAAAACAATATAAATTAATATGTTAAAATAAATACATTTAAAAAAAAAAAAGGTACATACCACCAAAACCCTTCTGACCGGATCTCTGAGACTTTTTGCGCCCTCCTGCTTAACTCCAAGCCACTCAATGCAAAATGAGCAGCTTGGGCAGACTTTGGCATCTATATAGGGCAAGGGGTTTCCGACCGGAATGGTTCCAGCTAGAAACCCCTTGCCACGAGAACGCAACGTGGCTGCTGAATGGGGCCAAATCGGTCCAGTCGGAATGCTTCTGGCCGAAACACTTCTGGTCGGAACGCTTCCGGCCAGAACACTTCCGACCAGAACACTTCTGACCGAAACGCTTCCAACCAGAATAGGCATTGTTAGCCTAAAGTGTGACATAGATCCGTACGATCACCTGAGTTTCATCTAATATTTCATTTATAGTTACTCCATTCAATTCTCTGGATATGCAAAATTGTTTTATCAAAGTCAGTAGCTTACTTCGAAAATCAGTTGAACTGTTAAGGCTCCAATATTGAGGAAACACAGTAGACATGGCTTCGAGTAGGCTGTTAGGAAGGAGTCTACTTCTAATCTATGAGGAAAGATCATAGGCAATTTTTTTCACAGAAGTAGTTACACACTCAACAATCTTGTCGAAAATTCCTTGGTAACTCTTGCTAGTTTCTTCTTAGGGCGCTTTCCTGGATCCTTGGGGTCGACTGTGGCATAGAAATGCATTGGTATCTCAACTCCCCATACATTGGCACATACCTCCCCATTTGTACCGATTTGTAAAATGTTACCAGGATTATTCAAATCTGTGAGTGTCCGTCACTTAACAATTTTTTCATCAGATAGTGTTGGTTGATTTCGATAGAGATTGTTGAGGGCCATGCATGTCAATTTACGCACGTAGCATATTATGCAATATACAAAGCTCTTTTTTGGGAAGCCTTAATAATATTCCTCATTTCCTCTAGCATGGACAGAAGAGCTGCTAAAGTTAAGAGTGTCTCTAGATTACTTAACCTCCAAAGAAGGTTAGGAAATTTCGCTTGCTCTGATTCGTTGTGAGTTGTGTGAAATAGCCTAATGAAGGATGGATATTCTGAAAATACTCCATAAATTGCTTGGGACTTCGACAGAAGTGTGAGTAGAGCTCTCTGATTAAAATTTCATTTTTTTTTACTGGAGCAAACTTGCTCACAATTCCAAAAGCTAGATTCATTCCAGTAAGCCATGCAGTGAATTACAGTAATGTAGGGTGCAAAAGAAGTTTCAATCTTTGTACAAAGATTGTTCCTGTGACCTTGCATTACTAAAGCTCCATCTACTCAACAACACACCAATTTTTTTGGCAATCGTCATGTCATCCATACCTCCATATTCAATTAAACATCTCTTTACTAGTTAAAATAAATTATCCGTAGTCGCACTATCCTTCATTTTAGCAACAGATAGTAGATGAGGTTGGTAGGCATGATTCTGTACAGTATAAACATGCATGCATACCCACAAAGTATTGTCTACTACTGTAACTTCATCTAAAGAAAATACAATAAAGTTTGACTCTCTTATTTTTTCCTTTACATCTTCTTTTTCAACCTCAGCAAGAAAAATTACCCATTCCCATCCATTGTTTACTGACTAGTGACTATTAGGATAGTTAGGAACTTTCAAAAAGTGTAATAAACCTCTAATTGATGGGAAATTTTTCATAGCATGCCCCTTGCTCAAAATATTAAAAACAACACTTAACTAAACAACTTATCCCAGTTGTTCTATTTGCATTGCTTTTCCAAAACTAGCTTCAATAAAACCTTTAACTTGAACAAGCTTCATTTGTATTTTCTCATGAAAATAATACTCTTCGACATTCCTCACATGCTTACATTCCTCCTTTGTTTTCCATCTTATCACTAATTTTTCAACTCTGTCTATCATTTGTTTTTCATAAACTTTACCTATATGCTTTTCTATGGTGTCAAATTTTAGCTGCAACCTAATTTCCTTGTTATGTTTCCAAGTGCAAATCTTACACCTACATTCTATTGGAGGCTCCCATTCAATTGGATTCTCCTTTGGTTCAATGAATGGATACTTTGATGCCCAATTAATTTAAAAATTCCTCACTGACATATCCCACTCCCAATCCTTTTTTGATTTTGGTTGATCCTTTTTTGATTTGGCTTTTCTTTTCCCCTTCCATGCATTATCATCTATGGCATTATCACCCAAGTCAATTATATCATTCCGGCTAACTTGGGTATCTACCAGATAATTTTCTTCGAGATCATCCTGATCTGAGATATCAGGTTCGCCATCATCTTAAACATGTGGTGTAGGTTGTGAATTTTGTACTTTTACTTGTGATGATGTGCCTTCCTTATTTTCACCACAATCTTTTCCAAAGCGAAAGTACAAAGACACCATTCTATTTTTTGTTGGCCTCTCATGGCCTTCCCCACATTCAGGTTTCCTACCCTTCTTCCTGTTCGACATCTCCAACGAAATAAAGGCTGCAAAAAAATATCAATTTTTTGAAGAAGTAATAATAGACTATAAAGTATAATATATGTTTCATTGGCCCTCCGACCTACAATCTAGATGTCTGATGTTTGAATTTCCTGGCTGACCACTTGGCACTGACGGGTCCCCACTGAATATGAATGAACTCAACAATGCAAATAGATACAGATAAATTCAAAATAATATTATAACACTTCAAAAATATGATTGCTCACATTTAGGTCACTAGCAGTCACCAATGTAGTCAACAACAATGATTTTCCTTGGTCTGAAAATTCGCTATTGAATTGAATTCAAAGCCTAGAACCCACCAAATTGTGTAGAGATAGATCTGATATTTGAATGTATTTATACCAATCCTTATATGGCGAATTCTGCGAGAATTTTACATGGTATACAAATATTTGGCGAATCCCACTTAACTATAACACGACTTATGTCATTTTCGAGCCGATTATGGGTCATCCAGATAGTTGGCAAATACAATATAGTTGGTGAAAATTGGGGTGAATGGAGACACGCGTTGGCAAAATATCGGGTGAATTGGGTCCTCCTGGCCAACAAATCTTCATATGCGTATAGGCATATTATGGTCATCTATTAAGGCAACCTTGGAGAGTGTAGGCAAAAAAATAAATTTACCGTGTGTCCACCATATATTGTATTGGCAAAATCCTCACATAGAAATGGTTAATTACATAAAACATATTGCGATCGGGCCTTGAATTTGACAGAAATTGATAATGTTCTCGTAACATGGCCACCCCCAATCGGTACAAAATATTTGCCATTTCCCAGGTTGCCGACGTGAAAAATTCACCATTGGCGAATATTCGCCACTAAAGTAATATTTGATTGTTAGTCTTGGTCTCACAGTTGGTTGTGGTGTTGTGGGGTTTTTGCCCATGTTTTTGTTGTTGTTTAGCTATTCTTTTTGGATTGGTTCGCTACTGTTTTAATCTTTTAATTTTGTTTTTGGATTTGGGTTTTGGGTCCCTGTAAAACCCGCTTATCTTAATAAAAAATAATCTAGTAATTATTTATTTTGATTTTCTTTATTTTTTATTTTATTTTATTATATTCTTGGATTATATGGCACTTAAAATGGTCTGCTTGTTTCAAGCCTCGACTTGGTGTCTCTATAAGAATTATTAATTATTAATCAAATAATGTCTTTTGACCAATCACTTATAAGTTCTTTTTAGCTATTCAAATGAAACTTCTTTGACAATTATTTACCATTTCAAATTTTAGGTATTCTATATTATTAGTACTATATCTTAATTTTTATCTTAAATTTAATTTGGGTCTTTCTTTAAAAGATATCTCTCGAACTAGTTCTTAAAAAATGTTGGAAATCAACAATTAGAATTTGAAAATATTGATCTCAAATTAGATTTGGATCATGTGCCATCAATCTTATACATCTCAAAAATGAGCTAGGACAAGGAATCAATCGTATGTTTACATTAATATTAATTTGAAAAAAAAAATGATTAAAAACCAAAAAAACATATTTTAATATGATTATTTAGAAAAATAATGTGTACAAAATAAAAATATACTATTTTCTTCTTTTAATAATAATATATTTTAATGATATATTCTTTTGTTTGAATATTCCTTTTTTTTTTTTTGAAGAATTAAAATTGGAAAAGTCAAAATCATGAAAAATAAAGAATTAGCTATTTTTCCTACTTTTTTAAATGATTACTTTTTCATTAAGTGAAAATCTTATTATAATTATTTATTGTTTTTAATGAAATTATAAATAATAATTCAAAATTATTAGAATTCATTTAATTATAGTTATTTATCTTATTTAAATTTTAATTGATGTAGAATACTTATTTTTTGAATTAGAAATCTATCTTTAATTTCTATCTATTTGTCTATCTCTAGTTCTCTATATATATGTATATCAATATTTGTATCTCTCTCCATCTCTCCCTCTCTCTGTGTCTCCTTATATCTCTATATCTCTATCACTCTATCTCACCATCTACATATCTCTTTATCTATATATCTGTATATCAATATTTGTATCTCTCTCCATCTCTCCCTCTCTCTGTGTCTCCTTATATCTCTATATCTGTATCACTCTATCTCACCATCTACATATCTCTTTATCTCTCCATATTCCTCTATAGACCTCTTTATCTCACTATCTTTATATCTTTATCTCTCACTCTACATATCTTTATCTCTCTATCCATTTTATCCCCCCCCTCTCTCTCTCCTTTTAAACCTCTATATTCATATCTATTTTCCTTTTTATATCCATCTTCCCATATTTCTTATTTTCCTCTCTCTCTCTCTCATTAGTTTTTTAGCTTCCACATCTATCTAATCCTATCCCTTCTCTCTCTTTTCCCTCCATATCTCTCTCCTTTTCTCCGTATTTTTCTCCTATTTCTCCATCTTCATATTCATACAATCTCTGTCTCTATCTATATCTCTATATTTATATCTTTACCTCTCTCTATTTATCTCTTTCTCCCCCCACTATACTTCTCTCTCCCTCTCATCTGATTGCAAACATAACATGATCCTGTTGGTTATGAAACTTGATTATCTTCCTAATTGAAAAGTTTTGTTTCGGTTATAATTGGACCCTTGTAAGAGGATGCAAAGTGGATTTGACACTATCACTTCTCCATTGACACCTTTGTTGCACAAGCAACATTATTTTCTAAATTTGGCCTACCAATTGATCTCATGTACTACACCTTTTTATGCAAAAAAAAATGACCAAATTTATCCCTAATTGACTTTCCACACCTCTTCGATATACCCATTGCGCACTAAGGTGCAATTGCTAGTTTTTATATAATTGAGAATGATATTATAATAGAAAGTGTTTTCTTGTTAATATAATGATTGGTTGGTTACTTAGAGTCTTTTCTTCTCTCTCTTCTCCTATTATATAGTTGAAAATTTCAAAAACAAAATCTCCTTCCCACAAAATATTAAAAACATATATTTCCCCTAACTTGAATACATTTTTTTATTAAATAAAAAAAACACAATTACACAATATAATAAAAACAAAAAAGAATTATGAAACTAATAGCAACAAAGGAATACTATAATCCATACCAACATAACTAAAAAAAAATTATAATATCTATTGATAAATAGATTTATCTTTAATTTTAAGAAATACATTGATAAATAGATTTCTTAATAAATAAAATAATTTTGTGTAAAGTTGAATTTCTTGTTTTATGTTATTTATTTGATTTATTTTATATGTTCTTATACATTTGTCTTATCTACTAGTTTATTATGCATATATGCTCACATTTATTTTAATGTGCATGTTATCCTTTATACTCCTTTAAAATCTCTAAATTGAAATTTGTTTGAGTAATCCTTATAGATGTGAATATTTGTAATGTGTGTACATATTTGTAGACTTGTAAATGAATAGAATGTGTAAGAATTAGTTCAAATAGAATCAAAATAAAGAGAAATGTATAGAACTACATGTAAGTGCAAATAGATAAAGAAATGATCAAACTTAACAAAAAGGTGTACCATATGTTACTATATAATTTTATTGAAACATTTTCTTAAAATTAATCAAAACCAAAAACTAGATTGAAATTAGAATAAATATACAAATTTCATAATTACAAAATTGTAAAACAACATTTCTATTAAAAATCATAAAAAATTATTTTCACTTTAAATAAATTTTTTTTAACAAATAATAAATAAAACATTAGAAAATATTTATAAATAATCACTATATTAACTAAGTAAATGAATTATTTATATTAAAATCTCACAACATACAAACAAAAAGAAAAAAAAACCTAGAAAATAACATAACATCCACCTTATAAACTCAAAGAGCATATGCCTATGTAGAACATATATCTTATATGCCTATCTAGAACATATATCTTATATCTTCTCATGCTTAAAACATCTTATCTAAAAAAATTGCTAACCACTGTGTTGTGCAATCATCCCCAAATTGTTTATATATTTCAATTTTATGTTAGAAAAAAGTTTGTTAGATTTTTAATTTGGTCGTTAAATCTTTTGTGGAATCATTTGATCGTTACATGTTTGTTTTGTAATTAGCTTTCACAATCTAACTTTGACACAATCAAATACATCCATATCTTTTTAGAATCTAACTTATAAATTAACTTAATTTTGATAGAATTCTTCTTCCTTTTAATATAAAGATTGATTTGGTTGCAGATAAATATATTTACAGTCTTAAATTCTTTTTCAAAACTAAAATCTCCTTCTTATAAGCTTTTAATAATACTTTTCCTCTTAAGTCAGATATATATAGAGAATATATTTACTAACTCAACCTCCTGATCCCTCTTTTCCTTTTCCTAAAAACTTTTCTAAATTTACATTCCCTTTCAAATTAGATATTACCTACACAATTTCCTCCCCCCCCCACCAAACCAAAAAAAAAAACCAGTAAGAACACACAATTTGACAATGCCATCCAACTACACACAATAATTACAAACCGATGAAGCAGCCAAAATTGCGGTCAATACCAGCCAATATAACAGTCAATGCCTCAATATCTGATTCTTATCTGTTTTCACCCTTTTACTTTACCAGATATGGCATTGCTGTAAATTAATTCATAAATCAGATCTGTTGTTCGAATCCCACCGATTTTTTTTAATATGAGACTATGCAGAATTATCTTTAACAAAGTAAAATAGGAAAGCGCTTGCCTGAAAATAAGTAATTAATGCCATAACATAAGCATGATTCTGAATGAGTAACACTAAATCTGATATGTTATCTCATTCATGCCAGAGAGACTGATAGCATCGCCAAATAAAGAGAAAGAACAATAATCATGAAAATCCATTGCCTTCAACAATAAATTTAATATATCAAAATTTGAAAACCTAAAAACTTTTGTAAACAAAATTCTTAACTGATCTCCAAAGGCTGTTTTTGTAATTTTCCTTTGCATCAGTACACCTGAACTGTTTGGAGGACTCAAATCTTAAATAGCTAACTTCTCATTGGCAACCTCCATCTACAGACCAGATGTCAAAAAAAAACCTCCATTATTATTTACTGCAGGCCTCACATAAAACATGCCCTTTTGATTCTCTTTCATTGATTTTTCCACCATATCTGTGCAGGAATCTGGAGGACTGCTTGAATGAATCTTAAAATTGGAGGCATTACTGGTCCTCAAAGATTCAAGCCTTCTTTCATAGTAGTCAACTGAAAACAGTGAGAGAGAAAGCCTGATGACATCTTCATTCAGTGAAGAACAGTGCTTATGATGGGAATATGAGCGGAGAGGATGCAAGAAATTCATGTAGAGGCGTTTGAATCCACCCATGGTTGCTACCAGTGACTGGAGCCTCTCTGTTTCAAAAACAGATGAAGGACAGATGTGGGTACATATGATTTTCCATACATACTCACTTTCTGCAGCTTGCTGACACCCTTTGCTAACTCAGGAGATGATGCCCACTGACTTGGCATCCAGATGCTTCAAGATTTCTTCCAGAATATCCACGTTGTTGCCAAATATTGCATGGCTTGCATGGGAATTAGAGTTACCAGCTGTGACTTCACGTCCTGCAACTTTTTGTACTTTGGACTCCATGGATTCCCCCACCCTGCGCATTCTTTGAAATTCAATACTTATGATAAAATGGGTACGTACTTCTACTTGTATAAAGCTAGATATTACAGTGAATTGTAAACTGTCAAAACAAACTACTGGGATAACATTTATCATGTTGCCTTTCACATTAGATAAACACATAATTATGTCAATTTCTTTGGGACAAGCTTACAATATAATAGTGTTTTAAAGTCTTTAAAGTCTTGCTTTTATATTATTGTAATACGGTCAAGTTTGTTTTGGTCAGCTTTTTTTATTGGATTAGTTTTATACTCATGACAAAGATAAAAAAACAAATAAGAAAACATACAAGTGAGCTAGATATAAAGTTAAATTTTTTTAAAAGTTCTAAATTGAAATGTTCTTAAGTAATTCTTATCAATGTCAATGATTATTTTATGATTGTTTGACCATAAATTTAATATTCAAGTGGATGTCTTTAATTACCATGATAACGAATTTAATGTTCAAATGGATGTCTCTAAATACCAAGACATATTAAATTGTCACACAAATGTGTAGTAAATTAACTTCTCTAAGAAAATGGTGGGAATCAAAAAATGAAATTTGAAAAGATTGGTTTCAAGTTAGATGTAGATCATATGATCAATCCTACACATTGCAAAAATAAGCTAGAACAAAAAGAATATGAAATCTTGGGATTAATGTAATGAACATACAAATGTGTAGATAAGTAGATGAGTGGAATCTAGTTAGATTGGTCCAAATATAATCAAAATAAGAGCAAATGTATAGAAATATATGTGAGTTGAAATAAATAAAGATTTGAAAAAAGATCAAACTTAATATAAAAGTGTATTGTATATCACAATATAATTATATTAAGACATTCTCTCAAAATAAACGAAAAAATAAATTGAAATTAGAATAAAATACAAATTTTATAATAACAAAACTACAAAACTACATTTATGTTACAAATTATAAAATCTTACTTTCACAATAAATAAAATTATTCTAACAAATAATAATTAAAACATAATACAATATTTATAAATCAATTATTTATATAAAAAAATCAAACATACCAAGAAAAAAACCTATATAATAACCTATAGAAAAAAATCAAACATATCAATTATTTTTTTTCATATTAATCTTGGTTCGAATAAGATTGTGGGTAAAACAAAATCATTTTTGTTGAGAACATGTCATGCACATCTCTTATGAAGATGGAAAAGTTTGATGGTGCAAAAATAATCAAGCTATAGAACCTCCAAACAAAGAATTTATTAGTGGATCAAGATCTTTAAGGTCTAGTCATTAGAAACAAGCTTGGAACCATGTAATAAGAAAATTATGATGTTTTTAAAAAATGTGAGGAGCCTCCTTCAAATATATTTGGTGGGTTCATTGCATCTAATTGTTTCAAGAGGAGAGGCCTCAAATGGATTTTGAGAAATTTAGGAAAACTTTATCAAGAAAATTCATGAAGAATGAAGATTTTTTCTTAAAGAAGAAGTTATATTCATTAAAGATGGGTGACAATGACTCTTTTTTTTAACACCTAAATATGGTCAATTCCCATATCTATGAGTAATTTAATTATTTACAATTAAAATTAGAAATAGCATTACAAATAGAATTAAGATTGTAATTATTATTATGACTAGGATCAAAATATAGTTAGAGTTATAATTAAAATTTGGGTTGCAAGTAAGATAGAATAAGGGTTACAAATGGGGTTTATAATTAGGATAACAATCAAGGTTAGAATGAAATTAGGGTTATAATTAGTTTTACAATTATAATTAGGGCTAGGGTTACAGTCAAGGTTATAATTACAATTATTATTGGTATTAGAATTAAGGTTACAATTAGAGTTAGGGTTAGGTTTAGGTTACGGTCAAGATTATAATTACAATTATTATTGATATTAAAATTAAGGTTACAATTAGAGTTAGGGTTAGGGTTAGGGTTAGAATTAGGACTGCCTTTAATGGGTGTGCAGTCAAGTTTAGCCTTTTTTTAGACTCGTTTGGCTATGGCAATGGCCCAAAATTTTGGTATTATCAGCAATGGTTGGCAGGATTTTCTGGAACTTACTCTCAATGAAATCATTGAGTTTTGTGCTTTTGATACAGCAGATGGGCTGGATGATTGTACATGGTTTGAGTCCAATGAAAATCTAGTTGTTTTGGCCACTGACGATGTTAGTGTCAAAATTTGAGGCAAAATACTTGATCATTTTTTGTTCATTTTGTTTGAACACTGAATTGTTAAAAAACAGAACTCCACTTTCGTTGCACAAATTTATTTGTACCACAAATTTTTTTATCTAGTAGAATGTTTTCATACAAGATAGATTAGAACAATTACAAACAAATAAATGGCGTTCGATATTTTACAAAGTTAAACATCTCTACCATTGTTTAAGTGCAGTAACTAACAAGAGCATTAGATTTTCACTCCCTTACCTCTTAATGAGTTACTCAGCTCATATATTTACAAACTGATCCCATCGCTCACAAAAGACCTGGCAAAGCGTGAGAGACTGTGTTTACCCGGGCATTTGGTTGCGTGTTCAAACATATTTTAATTGCCAAATTAATATTAAAATCATAATTTATAATCAAATCTAAATTAATCATATTTACTATTAATTTATGTTTAGTTAAGAAGGATGGAAGGCCGCTATGCAAATAGACCGTTAAAACATCCTAGGGATGATAGATCTGGTAAGCCACAAAATGGAAGGGAGGGAGATATACTTAGTAAGGGAAAGGAAGGTATTGGTAATCAAAATGGCCCTGAGAATAGAAGGGAATACCAGGAAGCAGATAATCGGGAACACTCCCAATCTCCATGTCCATCCTCGATGCATAGTACATATCAAACATTTAATATAGCAAAGGAATTCGAAGTAGAAATTTAATTTTTTGAGGAATTGGCAACTATTTCCAGAATCATTGGGCCTAAATTCGAACGAAAGAAAATTAGGGCATAGGTGTAAGGAAAGCTACGATGTGGAAACGATCTCCAAATGCCAATTCGCAGAGGATGTAAGCAATAATATCTATCTAATTTCTAAATCGCATCTCGAGATGACTTAAACAGAAGAATAGAGAACATATAAAAACCACGCACATATACACAAAGATTTTTACCGTGGGAAACCCTTCGGGGAAAAAATCCACACACCAAAAAGCCGAACATCTCCTTTGTATTACAGTAAACAATATTACATACAATTGACAACGGACTTTTTATACACGCTCGGATTGTATTACAATCAACCTGAAATTCTATCACACTCCCAATGAAACTTGTAGCAGTTTATACACACTACATCCGTTATGAAATCTGATACTGCAACTGTCACTTCACAAACGGTCAACTAACTCAGCCTTGTCACTCGTCCATCCATCCGGCGGTCATCAAACTATGTATGGACACCACCATATGATGGATGCTACACCGCAGTCATCGTACGCCATTGGAACCACCATATGGGTCAGCATTGGGCAACCACCAGAACCACCGTACAGATCAGCATTAGCAACATCTTTGGCCGTACGGGTCTGCATGGAATTACCACGTACTAAAATGTCATACAAATATGTTTTTGTCCGTACTAGTAGGTCTTTGTCTGTACTAATTTGTCCGTATTAATATGTCCATACTAATGTGTAACTTTTCGTACTTGGCAATGCTTCCCATCAATCAGGCAATGATTTCCGTCGATTTGGCAATGCAACTACCATACGGGTTAACTCAGTACGTACGAGGCAACAATTGTACGGTACACATGAGGCAAGAACCATATAGTCCATACGTACTTCAACAATCTCCCACTTGCCGAGGTACATACTGATATCCACGGAGCTACTCAACAAGACTAATAAGAGTCAGGGGCTTTAAGCCCCATGGAGCTTGCGCACCATTTAAATTTAACTGTGCTATCACAAATGATTGCCTTTCAGTTGAACCTATTATCCATTTCAACTCAGCACCATCTACGTTTCCATGTTTCCAAGAACACCTGTAGCTGATCAGCCCATGCCAAAACTTCAAATGCAAAACCACATTATCATGAAGTACCAAACAAATGATCAGTGTACTCTAAGCACAGAAACAAAACCAAGATCATTGTCAAAATTCCAGCTGCAGAATCAGGAACTCAAACATGACAACCATGATCTAAAACATCTCACCCAAAGAGATAACATGCTCCATATGAACATAAACACATTATGTCAAAACTCTAAATGCATCTCAAGAGTATATCCTGACAAAAAAACATCCTAACTAAGGATTACAACATCTCTACCAAAGACCCCTTATGAATCTTCAAGATGTTAACATCTCCAGTTACATGAAGAACTTTCACCAACACATGATGAATCTGCATCACTGCCAAAGACCCAAGGTACCTAGTCCTAATGGCATCGTGATTGAACTAGACACCGACAGATGTCTGACTTGCCAAAGCAGCTCATAAGGCATCTCCATCCACATTTTGAAAGGACCTAGAATCAGAAGAACTCTTATTCTTCTTCTTCTCTCTGAAATCCTTTTGGATATGACTAGTCTGCCCACAATTCCAGCACTTCACTTTGGACTTCTTTCCAAGAGTCTTGGAGCTTTCCTCTGACTTGGATTCCAACTTCTTGTTCTCCTTCTTGCCTCTAACAGCGAGAGCATCCTTGACCATCTCAAAAGATTTTCATAACGGATTGTAGTGTGTATAAACTACTACAAGCTTCATTGGGAAATTAGAGTGATAGAAATTTGGGTTGATTGTAATACAATCTGAGCCTATGCAAAAAGTCCGTTGTCAATTGTATGTAATATTGTTTACTCTAATACAAAGGAGACGCTCGACTTTTTGGTGTGTGGGTTTTATCTTGAAAGGGTTCCCCACGGTAAAAATCTTTGTGTATATGTGCATGGTTTTTATATGTTCTCTATTCTTCTGTTTAAGTCATCTTGAGATTTTGCAATTTATGAAGTAGATAGATATTGTTGCTTGCATCCTCTGCGAATTGACATTAAGAGAGCGTTTATGCACCATATATTTCCTTACAATAGGTGGAAGAAAACTAGAAAACACCAACAATTATTAAATTTCTACCAAAAGGTTTTTTGTTTTCATCTTTGAAAGCATAGAGGAAAAGGAGAAAATCTTACAATATGGACTCTGGTCTATGAATGATCATCCATTATATATGCAACCATGGTACCCAGATTTTGATCCTCTAAACTTAAACCTGCATGATAGACCAACATGGATTAGAATGTATAATATACCAACAGAATATTGGTCGGAAGAATGCTTGGAAAAAATTGGAAGATCATTGGGAACTCTTATAGAGATAGATATAGAATTGGTAGACAATAATTCATACATCTATGCATGAATTCATATTGCGGTGTTTAGAACGATACCAGAAAAAATTTGGTTTTGTGCTCAAGGTAGACATTGGTTGTAGCAAATAGAGATAGAACAAGAAAATAAATTTTGTTCCTGATGCAATAAAATAAATCATGTAGAAAAGTAGTGTAGAGTGATGGCTAAGATGAAAAAAAATGGATGCCAAAGGAACAAAACATTGTACATAAGAAAGATGCAGCCACACAAAAAACAAATGAAAATCATTGTGAAGGGCAGTCAATTCCATAGAGAAAGCGAGTGGTAGTAAACACACCACTTCATCGCCTGCTAAAGGCAGTTAGAGGCAAAATGATGGTCTGCCAATCATTGAAACAAAAAGAAATACAGATGGGGAAAACACATACAATGGAGTGGAAGGGGCAGATTCAAATGAGAAATTTTCAACAATAGATGAATTAGGTATAACAGATCCCCGATGTATTAGCCAATCGACTAATATATTTCTTAAAAGGAAGAAGAAGGGAAGAGGGAGGAGGAGTAATAAGCAAAAAAGGGAAGATAAAGCAAAGGAAAAAGGAATTGTAAGTGTGGTTGATTTCTTGAACATAACCAAGGGAGGGAAAGAATCCCTTGGGGATCAACGAGGATCCTTAAATGGAATGTTAGGGGCCTATCGGCCCCTGACAAGAGGTTCTTAGTTAGGCACCATGTGGAGAAGAATCTGAGTGAAATTGTACTTCTTCAGGGAACAAAGATTAATCAAGTCAATGTAGATAATTTCTTAAAGTTTTGTTGGAAATGGGTAGGTGCTTTTTAAGAGGCATCAGGATCGTCAGGTGGTTTGGGTATAATTTGGAATCTATTAAAAGTTGACATTTGTTTGGTAGAGAAAGATTCCCATTGGATAATGTGTGAAGCCAGCTGTAGAAATACAAACATGAAGTTCCCACTTTTTTAACATGGCCCACTAAAATTGATTGGTTGATGGATAGTTTAGGTTGGTCTACTGCACGAAATAATTCACTGTATAAATTTTTGTGTGGATGGTCGATTGGGAGTGTATCCTTGTATGGGGTTATGCATGGCTGACTAGACCAACCATGATTGCATGACAGATTTGGAAAGAAAGGAATCGTAGGGTATTATGTGAATAGGAGATGTCCATCGAATCACTTTTAAATTAGATAGAGGGGTCCATTTGTGAAACGGTGAGAGACAAACTAAGATTCAAAAAGATCATGTGTTATTCCACCTGGGACAAAAGACTACAGGGTATTTGGTTGCATCTTGATAATGCTACGTGGACCATAAAAACTAAGAATAAGAATAGACTTTGGCGAGATGGAATAGGCCATGACTAGGTCAGTTCAAGCTTAATTTTCATGAGCTTGCTAGAGGCAACCTCAGGGAGGCTGAGTATGGACGCTTAATCTAATGGCTATATTGGGATGGCTTCCAACAATGAAGTTGGAATGATGGCTCTGGAGAGAGGATTAAGTCTGTGTATAGAGGCAAAAATTGATCATTTGGATATCGAATGGGACTCAAAATTAATTGTAAATGCAGTTGCAAAAAATTAATTCTCAAGCCAGAAATTGATAAGATGGCTCTTGATGATCAGATAGAGGTTTAAGGCTCCTCATGTATTTCTCCATAGCTCACATCTACCACAAAGCAAATAGGGAGGTGGATATTTTAGCTAATGAAGGTATTAATAGTAAAATTGAGGATGTGGAAGTTTCGGTGATGCTTCTTCAGGCTTTAGTAAATCCATTCTAAGATTTGTTTTCTAATAAGGTCTGAGTGATCACATGGATAGTATACTTTTTCGATCACCTTCTTTTAGCAAAGAGGCTATAAATTACATTGTAAAACACAATGTCTGCATCTTGCATATAGCATACTGAGATGGTGGGGATAAAGCTATTTGGCATCTATTGCAATTGCTTGCAAGAAAGTGTCAAAGAACAAATTCAGAGGTTATTTATTATTGAGGAAGACTCTATGTCCTCTCAGCCATTCAAAAGGTGATTGGGCCCTATTCATCTTTTGGTGGCCATATTCATGACGGGGCCCTTTTAGAGAGATTTTTCTGCAATATTATCCAGGCAACAGGGTTCAAAGTTGTCAAGCATGCCAATAAGTTGGTGAAGCCAAATTTTAGATAGACTGTTATCTGTGAGTCGGTCAAGATTAAGGCCAATCCAAAGAGCGGTTTCATTGTAGGGGCTTTCGATGCCGAGGCAAATAAAATAATGGGGGAGCAACTAAAGCTATTTCATGAAGGTTTGGGGAATTACAATATTTCTACTTTTGGTAACTATATAAGTCTTTATGGCGATCTATTTTCTCCTTCCTAGCTTGAGAGAGTCAATGTTCTAGCTGAAGGGATCATTACCCTCCACTGATGGATGTACTAAGCATGATATGAAATAATAAAGGAATCTATCCCTTCTGGTAGAAACTTAAAATAAAATTAAAAAAATGTTTAATTGAATTAAACTAAGGAGAAGGACCGATTCATTTACTCTTTGTTTTTACAAAACTAATGAGTGGAATATATTTATTATGTTACTTTGTTTGGGAAAAGTTTATAATCTAGTAATTTAAGTGAGTTAAGTATATCATTTACAATTAATTTATATTTAATAAATGATGTTTAGGAATGATGGAATACATAAATGGTTGTTATTTTAGGAAAATTAAATATTAAGGTGATAGACGTTTACCATATAAAAAATAAGGATAATTTAGGTACACTTCATGTCTAAAATCTTGTGTAAATTTGATTTTTTTGTTTATCAATTTTTTTTTTTTGCTTATTCAAATTAATCTCACACTTTATTGATATAATCTTTTATATGTAGTTCTAAAATATTGCAATGTAAATTTCTATTTTATGATTCATTGAATATATGTACTATTTTTATTTTTAAGGATTAGTGATATTTAAAAATGCCTTAGAGCAATTATAAAATCACAAGGATCAAATTTTTTTAGAGGTCAACCATCTATGATTGGACTAAATTTACACTTGTGGTAAATATTGACAAACAATGACCAAACGTACAAGTGATTTGGAGAGTGATTTAGATATAAAATATTGCTCCTTTAAAAATTTCCAATTGAAATGATCCTAAGTCATCCTTATAAATGTGAATGATCTTTTTATGATTGTTTGACAATAACTTTAATGATTAAATGAATATCTTTAAATACCAAGACATAATGCTATAGACTAAACTGTAGTACTAAGTCAACTCCTAAATAAATTAATCAAATAGTGGGAATCAACAATTAGGATTTGAATCTTATTTGTTTATGTTTGTTTTATCTTGGAGTGGGAATCGTCGATCTCTTTGGTCTTTTTTGGTTCTGGGATCCTTGTTAAAACATAGTGTGTTAGGTTTGGGGAGCCTGCATAAACCTCGTGGGGTGGATTTTACTGGCCTTGAGATCCTTATGATTACCCTTGTTTTCTTTGTCCAGATGATGGTTAAGGGAGCCTTATTAAAACCCTTATTTTCTCTCTTATTGGGATTTGATCTTCTTTGCTTATGTTTGGTTTATCTTGGATCGCTGTTGATCAGGGTTTTTCCTATCCTTATCTCTATTAGCTCCATGGCTCGGTTTATTTTGTTTTTTTATCTGCATCTTGGGGTTTCTCTGATTTTTCCTATTGATGTGGTCCTATCTTCTATGGAGGGGGAAATGGATGTGGTTAGAGGAGACCTATCTCCTATTGAGGTGGAGTCAGATGCTACTTTTTTTCCTGGAGGCTTCTTACTATCATGGTTGGTTATGCTGAAGGTTTTGGGTGCCTTGTTAAAACCCTACCTGGTTGTGGGAGCTATATAAAACCCATTCTCAAGGTTGAGGGAGCCTAGAAAAACCCTCTGTATTTTTCCCTTATCAAGGAGATGTTGGCAGTTTTCAAGGGCCCAGTTTGGCTAGTTTTGGTTTTTGGTTAGCCTAGAGACTCTGTTACAGGTTAAGGGAGCCTGGGAAAACCCTTCTTGTTGGATGCGGGTGCCTGGCTTACCCTCATTCTCTGTTTTGCAAATGTTTTAGTTGGTTTAGATCTGTTGTTTTTTTCAGCCTGATTTGTATTGTCTTTCTTCTATGGATTGGCTGGAGTCAGTTTGGTTGAGGCTACTCTATTTCTTACAAACTTTTTGCCAAAACTTTCGTAATGTTTGATTCTTCTCGTGTGTTTGTGGTTGAGTTGTTGTTTGTCTTTGATGTATCTTTCTGCAGCATCTCTTTGTTGGTTCTGGATCTGTGAAAAATCTAAGGGTTTCAGGTCCCTTCAAAACCTGTTGTATGGGGTTTCTGGTCCCCTCAAAACCTATTTATCCTAATAAAAACTATTAGGATTTAAATTTTTTAATGTCAAGTTAAATGTAAGTCATATGTGATTAATCTTGTATGATATAGAAATGTGTTGAAACAAAGAATATATGGAATCCCAAGATTAATGTAATGAACATACAAATGTGTAAGCTATTAAATGAGTAGAATTGGAAGTGGTTCAAATAGAACCAAAATAAGGAAAATTTTATAAAAATGCATCTAAGTGCAAATAGATAAAGATTTAGGAAAGGGTCAAACTTAACAACAAAAAGTATACAACATTGTGCTTTATAATTATATTAAGATATTCTTTAAAAATAAATAAAAATATCTAAATTGAAATTAAAATAAATGCACAAATTTCATGTTTACAAAATTTTATTTATATTACATAATGTAAAATCTTACCTTTATATTAGATAGAATATTTTTAATAAATAATAATTAAAAAATAATATAATATTCATAAAAAATCAAAACAATCAATTATTTATATAAAAATCTCAGAACATACCAACAAAAGTTTATAAAATAACATTCACATTATGAACAACCCCCGATACTAGTTGGTTGAAGTTGAATTTCAACGGGTCATCTAGGGGCAACCTGGGTCAGATGGGATGGGGTGGAGTGATTAGTGACTCACATGACATCCTCATCCTTGCCTATGTGGAAAATATTGGAATCCAAACTTCAAGCATGGCTTAAGTGGAGTTGTTTATCATGTGTTGATTATGGCCAAGGAAAAGGGGCTCAAGCATATAATTATTGAAGTTGACGAAGCAATACCATTATGATGCTCCAAAGGGCAGATAAAATGGACTAGAAAGCTAACTCTCTTATCTCCAAGTGTCACAATCTCCTTTCCTTACTAGAAAATGTTAGGTTCTGCCACGTGAGACGTGAAGGCAATTGTGTGGCAGGTAAGCTCATGGGGATGGGCAAGTGTATTAATGACTTCAGAATTTCGCTCCACTTGCATGAAATCTCGGTGGAGTCTCATGCCATGATCTTAAAGGACTCATTAGTTAATGACACATAATCCCAAAGTTGGCATTTTTGTCCTTGGCTTTCTCTCCCTTTCCACTCCTTTCTGGTTAATTCGATAGGATTAAGATTTATTGATGGTACTTCCTACCACTACATTCCCTAGGCTTTTCACTTTCTTAACTTGGTTTTCTATTTTGCGAATATGGGATATGATTTGATTAAGAATGAACGAAATAGTTTCTCTAAATTAAAGAATAATGGGGAGCTATGGGATAAGGTGATCAATGGGAACCTGGATAATTCTGTTGAAGGGATGACTGGCCATGACCCTAAGCTCCTTGCTAATTTTGTTAATGCTTGGGACAATGGGAATGTGAATAATGATAGTGTTACTTTCATGGTTTCGATGGAGGCTATTGCGAAGGTGACAGGGTTGGTCCTTGATGGCATGTCCTTTCCGAAAAATCCCAAAGGGAATTAAAGGACAACTTTGATTATTTTTTTCAACTAGGTGAAGCATTTTCAAAGCTTCAAAGTGGCTACAATAGGGAGGATCTCCTCAAAATTCAGAAGGATGTGGCTCTTCTCATAATGAAGTAGTTCACCTTGGATGATAGGAAAAGAAGGTTCCATACACATATTTTTTCTAATGCTAAATCATCTCTGGTATGGGGTTAGAATGAATTTACCTTTTTGGATTATGTCTTCTTTGTCCTAGTTTATTTGCAAAGCCTTTGAAAAGGGTAAACCCCCACTCCACTAGGGTCTCATCCAAAGACTATATAACTTCCACCTAGATTTATCCCCCTCTAGTGGAGTCCCTTCTATTGTGGTTGGGTCTACCTATGATCTCTTGATATGATTGTTGATGTTATTATTACCCCCTCTAATTCTGGGGAACAGATTATGCCTCACTCCCATTTTAAAATGAGCACTAGGAAAAACCCTGCTAGAATAACCAAATTTAAGGCCATTGCTGCCATGAAAAAGGAACAGGATGTGGGTGTCCATTCTGAGCTGCAACAAGAAATGGTTAACTAGGTTATTGATGATTCTAGCTCTGAATATCAATCCTCAGAGGATTCAAAATCCTTAGATACTTTGGGATTAGACTGTGATGCAAAGCCGCAAGGAACAAAGGCTTCTCACACAAACTTACTCTACAAGACCCTCAATTAAGGTCTCAGCATTCATGGAATCTTGGACAAACCTATCAACAACATGAAAGGACACCTCTACACTCCCCTTTTCTCAGTGGGGCCCCTTTTTTCTCACTATTTTCCATGTAAATGTACTAATGATGCTTCTTGTATTGTTGGTTTATTCTTTAAATAATTTGTTAGAATACATGGTTTGCCTCTCAACATTGAAACTGATAGGGACTCTAAATTTGTGGGCCACTTTTGGCGTACATTATGGAAGAAGTTGGGCACTCAATTGTCCTTCACATCAGCCTATCACCCTCAAACTGATGGCCAAACTGAGATTGTGAGTAGATCATTGGGGAATTTTCTTAGATGTCTCACAAAGAAGCATGGAGAAGCTTGGGATATGATCATCTCTCAAGTTGAGTTTGCTTATAGTGATTTTGTCAATAGAAGCATAGGAAGAAGTCCTTTTGAGGTAGTCTATGGGATTCATCCAAGAGGTATTCTTGAATTAAGGGATCTACATGGATTGGAAAGAAGAAGTGATCAAGGAGAATATTTTGCATTGGCCATGAAAGACATTCATGAGAAGGTGAGAGAAACTCTTCATAAGAACATTGAAAAGTACAAAGAGAAAGAAAATGAGCAGAAGAGAGATGTGCAGTATAAGGTGGGGGACTTGGTGATGGCACACTTGAAGAAAGAGAGACTTCCAAAGGGGAAACGAACCAAGTTGCTCATGAAAAAGATTGGTCCTTGTAGGATTGTGCATAAATTTGGTCCTAATGCCTATGAGATTGAACTTCCTCGAGGCTTGGGAATATCACCCATTTTCAATGTTTCAGATTTACTTCCTTGCAAAGGTGATGTTTCAGGTTTAGATGTAGGTTTGCAATCAGAAGGAGATGAAGGTTGAGTCAAGGATCTACCACCTAGCCAACCATTGAAGTTGGAGTGCATCTTGGACACCAAGGTGCTCAAGAAGACTAGAAATAAGACTTAGAAGGAGTATCTTGTCAAGTGGAGGGGCCTACCTGATGAATATAGTACATGGATGACATAAGATGATATTAAAAATCATGAACATTCTCTTGCAGACCTCACCCCTCAAGAGACTTGAGTTTTGTATGCCCCTCGGGAGTATGGTGCAGGAGCACCTTGCAGACTTTGAAGACCATTTGAGAAATAAAGGATTTTAGAGGTGTTTTTAGGTCCCTTTAATGTTTTAATTTGTAATAATTTCTTTCAAGACCAATGATTTTTGTTTTGATTAGCCATGTAAGGCCTTGGTGCCATTTTGTGGTGTGAACTTCTTAGGACCTATTTGGTCAACCATGGTCAAATGAGATCCAAAATGCCTAAATGAGGCAAAAATTGTATTTTGGCTCCGATGTGGCCTATTTGTAAGGTTTATGATGTATCCTAATAGGTTACATAGGCAGGTGCCATATATTGTCAAGTTTTGTGCAAAGTTGTCAAGTTTGGATGACAACTTTTGTTGTCAACTTCTACCTAATCTCCTTTAAATGGCTACCTAATTCAAGTTTCAGTTGGAGTCAATTGAGGATGTTTGAGAAACCTTTCTTAAGGCATTGGAGGTCGGGAAGAAAGGATTTCTAAAGTTTTGTTGAAGCTTTGGATGTAAGACAATGATCAAAATTCAATAAACACTAAAAAATTTACACAAATTTGTTGTAACAGTGCCTTGTACGATCATTTTATGAACTCCATGTGCAGGATAAGTCATTGATTTGAATAGGGCTCTATGTTGATTTTCATTTGGTTTTGATTTTGTAGGAAAAGACTAAGAAACAAGCGAGATATTTGCATTTTTGTGAAAGGTGGTTTGAAAACCCTCCAAAAACCAGGGTTTATGAGGAAATGCTTCCTTAACCCCACATTACTTTGACCAATTTGGCTCAAAATATGGGGAATGGTAGGGGAGATAATTTATTTTAATATTTTCAAATTTTCTAAGTGGGCCGTTGAGCTGGTGAATTTTGGGATCAAGCCCTAGGCCAGGCATCCTCATGTGACTAGCTGGTTTTGACTGTTAAAAATTATGCAGTAGCAGAATTAGGAGTGGTGGACCCTATATAACAGTGGATTTGGTGTTTAGGGATGTGTGAAGACCTTTCCCATCCATTGGTATCTTTGGATCAATCCATTGTGTGTGGTTACTTTGTAAAGGTGGCCTAAAAGCCCTATTAGGCCTCCTGTAGTAGCATCGTTTGACCCGGTCAATGCAAGAGTTGGGGTATGAGTTTTGGAAGATTTTTGTGTCACCAAAGGAGACATCAAAAAGTGTCAAGAGTCTATGGTATCATTACGATAATTTCAAAGTTTTTCCCTTAAAGGCTCAAACCAGGACTACAATGAATAGGCATCTTGTAGAGGGCAGGTCAAATTGATTGAACTTGTACAAACAAAAGGGTGTTGTCTTGGTCGTATTAAATATCTCTAGGGTTGGACAAGAGGTTCTATAGGGTCCATAATTTCTCTAAAATGGTGGATGTGTTATAATCCAAGTTGGTTATAGGTGGTTATAGGAGGGTGTCAAGAAGAGACTTGATGTGAGAAGTTATATCTCCATGAGTTATTTATGGATCAAAAAGGGGCCCCACTGAGAAAAGGGGAGTGTAGAGGCGTCCTTTCATGTTGTTGACAGGTTTCTCCAAGAATCCATGAATGTTGAGACCTTAATTAAGGGTCTTGTAGAGTAAGTTTGTGTGAGAAGCCTTTGTTCCTTGGGGCTCTGCATCAAATTGGTCCCCTACTAAAATTGGAGGAAACCCTAGCCCTCCCCCTCTAAACTCTCCTTTCTTTGATCACTCCAACTTCCAAGGTATTAATTCATCTCTGACAAAAATTGTAAAGGACCTGCACAACTTAGACATCCAAAGACAAGAAGAGTTGATAAAATGGCTATTTGTGCAAATGAATGTGGCCATCAAGAAGATCAATCAGTTGGAAGCAACAATCGAGGTTGAGGCCAAGGCCAACACTTGGGATGAAGATTTGGATAAGGATAGAGTATGAAAAACTACCAATGATCTAATGGGATGGGGTAGTGGGAAATGATGGATGGAAATATTTCTAATGTGGACTCTAGGATCAAGAATGTTGGTAGTAAGTACGAGCTAGAAGAGATCAAGAAAACCTAGGAGGACCTTAAAAAGAAAATTGAGGAGGTCAACTATTCTTGCAAGGATGTTGCTAGCAAGCACAATTCCTCCCTACAGGCTATCCATGACAAGATGGAAAGGAGAAAGGAAAAAGACACATGGATTCCCTATCCACGGGCTTCGACCCATCACTTTGATGGTCAAGGCCAACCCCAACTCTACGCTGGTCTCCTTTGGTTTTGGGGTTGGATCGAGTAAAAAAGTCTCTTTTTTTTTCTGATAAAGATCTTATTTTGTGTCATAATTGGAAGGAAAAGGGTACCCCCACATAGTAGACCATCACTTTGTGTCTGTTTTGCCTGATTGTTTTGTGTTTTGGTGGTCCTGGTTCTTTATTTGCCATGTTGCGTTTTTGTTGTGTTTTGTTGGGGGTTTTTTGCTAGTTGTGCCAGAGAGACTGATGGCATCGCCAAATAAAGAGAAAGAACAATAATCATGACAATCCGTTGCATTAAGCAATAAATTTAATTTATTAAAATTTCAAAACCTGAAAAACTTTTGTAAACAAAATTCTTAACTGATTTTCAAAGGTTGTTTCTGTAATTATCCTTTGCATAAGTAAACCTAAACTGTTTGGAGCAGGACAAACATGACTCAAAGTATTAAATATCTAACTTCTCATTGGCAGCTCAATTAGTATAAACCAATCCATCTACAGACCTCATATAAAACATGCCCTTTTGATTCTCGTTCATTGATTTTTTCACCATATGAATCTGGAGGCTGAACTATTGCAGTAATGCCTGAATGGATCTTAAAATTGGAGGCATTCTGGTCCTTAAAGATTCAAGCCTTCTTTCATAGTAATCAACTGAAAACAGTGAGAGAGAGGCGTTTGAATCCACCCATGGTTGCTACCAGTGACTGGAGCCTCTCTGTTTCAAAAACAGATGAAGCACAGATGTGGGTACATATGATTTTCCACACATATTCACTTTCTGTAGCTTGCTGACACCCTTTGCTAACACAGGAGACGATGCCCACTGACTTGGCATCCAGATGCTTCAAGATTTCTTCCAGAATATCCACGTTGTTGCCAAATATTGCATGGCTTGAATGGGAATTAGAGTTACCTGCTGTGACTTCACGTCCTGCAACTTTTTGTACTTTGGACTCCATGGATTCCCCCACCCTGTGCATTCTTTGAAATTGAATACTTATGATAAAATGGGTACGTTCTTCTACTTATATAGAGCTAGATATTACAGTGAATTGTAAACTGTCAAAACAAACTAATGGGATAGAGTCCATTTGAGACAACATTTATCATGTTACCTTAAACCTTTGCTTTCACATTAGATAAACATATCGAGTATGCCAATTTCTTTTGGGACAAACTTATAATATAATAGTTTTTTAAAGTCATTTAAGGTCTTGCTTTTATATTATTGTAATACAGTAAAGTTTGTTTTGGTCAACTTTTTTTTATTGGATTAATTTTACATTCATGACAAAGATAAAAAGCAAATAGGAAAACATACAAGTGAGCTAAATATAAAGTATGATTTGTAATTTACAGAAATGAGTTACATTTTTGTTGTATTATGGTTGTTTTTATTTTTAAGATTACATATATGTTTTATATTTCATTTTCAGATTACATATATGTTTTATATTTCATTTTCACAATCTTATGTTGAAACATAATCAAATACATCCATATTTCTTAAAATTGTATAAATAAACATAATTTTAATATAAACCTTTTCATAAAAATTCAAACTTTTAACATTTGCATCACTCTACTTAAACTGCCAAAACAATGAGATCCACATATGAACAACAGCAGATGTTAATTACATGATATATTATATGAAGAAGAATCCAGGAACCGAAATTGGGGAGACAAAAAGACAGGGAGGAGAGCTTATAGAATGTGACGTTGAGGATAAATACAAAAAGGACAAGGTGGGACAACACTAGGGCCTACTGTGGATGACACCTTATTCTTAGTGAACGTCATTGCGGAAATGGCAATACCCATTTGAGTTTTAATCAATGAGAAGGAAGCAGGACAGAATGTGAAAGCGATGCAGTGTAATTTGTTGTTGTTGTTGATGGTTAAATTATGGTAGCATATTTTGAATGGTATAGTGGGATGGTTAGATTTTGGTATTATGATTTTTGTTTCTAAAATTGCAGAGGATCCAAATATAACAAGTCATGTAGCAACTTACCAAGTCTTTTTTAATTTATTTGTTTGGGTGTACATTTGTTGAACAAGCCAGGTCATAGGTCAAATGTTTTAAACTGTGGCTGTTGTCAGCCACCCGTTTGGACATTTTAATGTAGGCTTAATTAATGCAACAGTTTTAAGTGCCATATATTTTGTCAGACACAAAAACATGTGCCAAAGTTCGAATCACTGTAACAGTCTCAATTACCAAGATATATGCCAAGTTCGAATCTATAATATATAGAGTAATCTATTATATTTATTTTATGTTAACCTTTCATTTTATTGCTGGATTATATAGTACTTAAATTGGACTGCTTGTTTCAAGCCTCGGCTTGGTGCCTTAGTTATTAATTATTACTCAAATAAGGTCTTTTGATCAATCACACAATTTATTTGGGTGTTTAAATGAAAATTATTTGTCAATAATCTATCTCTTCAAATTTTGTTATAATGAAAGATAAATCTTAGCCCTATTTACCTCTAATTGGAGAATCTTAGTACTATACCTTATTTTTTGTTGGGATGTGAAGCCCAATAGTCACATGACCTTTTGGCTCCCTCAACTCTTCAATTCATACTTGAATATGAATGTATAAATATGTGTGCATTCTATGTACTAGATGATTTGGATATTGGTTAATAGATGATTTCCTTGTTTGAGAGTGGACGTAGGCATTTGTCGAACCACTATAAATTGTGTCTCGTGCCTCATTCTTTAATTATGTTTTTCTTTCATTGTTTTATGTTATTTCTCTGCTCGATTTAAACTAACAATTGGTATTAGAGCCTAGGTTGACTTGAGCAGAGATTGAGGAGGAAAAAATAGATAAAATTCATAACTTCTATGGTAAATTTACATTCCATGTAAAATTGTGCTTCAAACGTCGTGTACATTGGTGGGATGGTGAAGAGGAGAATCCAATGAAAGAGAAGGATGTTGGGATTCCTATTTGCTCCTCTCTTGAACCAGCTTTGGCACTTATTGGCCAAATTGTTAATGGTCGGGAAGTTGTTGGCATTTCTGTGGTGAAGGTTGAACCCCATGATGCCTCGGTTGGAATTTCTTGGCAGAAAGATGTTGGAAAAGAAATCGTTGTTGAAGACGAGGAGCTCAAAATATTTAGGGAGAAAGAGTGTATGCTATCAGAAACCCAAGTTGAATCTGTGGTTGGTTTTGCCTTCTGGGATGAGGAGGTTGCAAATTGGAGTGAGGTAGCAGGGCAAGGAAGCCTAGGAATAATTGTGGCTTCGGAGAGCTCTGCAGATGGCATGGCCTTGGCAAAATAAAAGAGGCACTCCCATGATGATGAAGACAGCCTTTGCATAGACATTTCCATAGAAGAACATGAGCCTATGGATTTGGATGACGAAGTGCAGGACAAAACAAGGTTTTCTGGTTTGAAGAAGAAGCGGCCATTAACGGGAGCCGGGAACAGTGGGGATCGCTCCAAGTGGTTTCAAGTATTATAGGTAGAGAAGGGAGATATGGTTCACCAACCTGATTGGATGGATATGGATAATAGTGTCAACGTGGATGATGAGTAGTTGAGGTTGAGAAGAGCTGCGTGAAGGAGCAACTTGAATCAACAGTTGAGAGTAATGTCGAGATGGAGATTCCCCCCCTACTCCCGAAGTGCCCTTGGAAGCCATAGAAACTAAAGAGCTAAAGGTGGTCGTGGTTGTCACTGTGAAAGACACGTACATTGTGAAGGAACATTAGATAATGGAAGCAATGCTCGGCTCTCAGTTGAAGGATGAGGTCACTGTGAAACACAAGGACATTAAGGAGCTCCCTTGTTTCGATGGGCAACCAGAGTATAGTGTGGAGGCGATGCCGCTGGAGGAGTGCAAGGCATGGAATGTTGGGTTGCCTATGGTGACACATAAAATTTTGGAATATAGTCTGAAAGACATCATTAAACTAGAGCCAATGAGCCATTTTCTGTATATGGCAGACGAAAGGGAAGAAAATCCGGTGACAGAAAAGACGGCCAGATCCGTCGGTTCTTCGCACTTGTGGGTCTTAGAGTTAAGAGACAAAGACAGAGTCTCGCGCTCACATCATGGCATGGTGTCAATCTGCGTTAGAAGGCAGGAAATGGAGGATGTCATGAACATTGTTTCATCGTTCGTGGTTGAAGTCGATGGAGCCTACACTATTTTTGGGATCTTTGATGGCCATGGCAGATTTTAGGCGACTTTGCACTACAAGGAGCGGCTACATGAGCCCTTGTATGTGAGGGCAGAGGAGGTTGCAGAATCGAGTGATTTCAAGAAACATCATTTGCCCCTAGCTCACATCCAGAAGATTATGAAGGTGGACGAGGATGTGCGCATGATATCTGCAGAAGCCCCTTTTGTGTTCGCCAAAGCTTGCGAGGACCACCAGTCAGAAAGTGATGATGTCTTTTGCCCATGTTTTAATGGTGGATTTGTTGAAGAAGCTGGTAATTTTGTAGAATTCGGTGGGTTTGTAGCAGAGCATGTTGGTGACCAAAAACTAGTTGTTTTTTATGGGATTAAGGAATCCAGGCAACATGTTTTGGATTGCATGAAAACAAATGACAAGAAGGTATATTGCTGGACATAGAAGTTGGTCCTGCAATGGCTATGATGAAGGTTTTTAATATTGTTCATGGGTTGGAGAGGTTGTTGTTGTCAGATCTGAGAATGATAGAGAACTATGCAAAGGAAGAGTGTCTGATTTTGGCTCAGATTAGTGTGCAAGAGATAGTGGAAGGATTATTGCATAACGCCTATTTGCATTTAACCGAAACATTACAGTCGGTTGGCCATTTTTATTGTATTCGAATGATGATGATGATATGGATTTCTAGAAAGTAACAGATTTGAATGTAACACATTTTGGTTGTTTCGGTGTTCTAACTATTTCGTTTGACGATAATGATAAGGATGTGACAATTCTGTTGTCTGTTGGTACCACTGTCCAGGCGTTGAATCTGAGTGACAAGCGTAGTCCTTTAGAGGGGAGCTTGGGGCCAAAACTACCAGTGGCAAGGTCTGCATATGTGGTTTGACTATTATCAAGGAATATCAGAATAATTCAAAAGCCAATAAAACCACTTTCCCATTGGGATGGTTCCACACCGGCCATATCAGTTATCTTGACAAGGATGGTTATCTTTTCTTGATCGGTAGAATCAAGGAGTCCATTCACCATGGAGGGGAGAAAATATCACCATCGGAGGTAGATGCAATGTTGTTATCCCTCCTGGCGGTTGCCCAAGCCATGACTTTTGGAATTCTCGATGAACAATACGACGAAGAGATGAATGACGTCGTGGTTCTTCAAGAAAACATGACGGTTAATGAAGAGATGATATAATTGCGAACTATAAAAATAATTTGGCGAATCAAGAGTGCTTCAACCTGCAAGAGGAGAAAAACAATGAAGATTACAACTTTTTAGATTTTATGTTAAGGGGGAGCACAGGAGCAGGAGTCCATCAAGTAATAAGAGATGAGGTTTTCGATTTAGATTTGGTTTGGAGAAGACTCATTCGAAGTGTGCTGGAATGGAGTCTTACAAAGTTAAAATCTTCCATGGGTCTAGTTCCATAAGGATCAAAACGGAGAGCAGGGGATGTCATGGTGCATGACTATGTCAGTTGGTCTTCACGGTGGAGATTGTTGGGATGTGAAGCCCAACGGTCACATGACCTTTTGGCTCCCTCAACTCTTCAATTCATACTTGAATATGAATATATAAATATGTGTGCAGTCTATGTACTAGATGATTTGGATATTGGTTAACAGATGATTTCCTTGCTTGAGAGTGGGTGTAGGCATTTGCCGAACCACTGTATATCGTGTCTCATGTCTCATTCTTTAATTCTATTTTTATTTCATTGTTTTATGTTTTTTCTCTGCTCAATTTAAGCTAACAATTTTTAACTTTAATATAATGTGGGTCTTCCTTTAAAATATACCATTTGATTTAATTTGAATTTTTTTGAAGATACACAATTTTGATGTATTTTATGTATAAGCTAACAAAATCTATAGAATATATTTGTCTTGAATATTTTTAGTTATATTGATCTAATCTCATTTTAATTTATATTTGTTTTTCATCATGGAATAGATTATATCTATACAATTTTATGTTCAAAAATGTGACTCAACCTTGCATTCTAATGTTAAGAACACAAAAAGTAAAATTTAGGCAATTTTAGACAGTTTATTTTGGTTCCAAATCATGTTGAAATTAATCTTGATGTTTTTGTTGTTGAACTTAAGTCTACTCCAAAATCACTAATCGAAGAGAAAGGGATCAAACATTCTACATTGGAAGTTAGGCCTCCCATGTAAAAAATGTAAACATCTATGACACAGAGATAATTGTAAGAAAGAGTTACACGTGTTAACAAACATATGGAACATCATAAGATATTTTTTAATGGAGATGATAGAATTAAATTAAGTTTCCAAATTGATAAATGAATAATGATGATGTTATGACAAGTGTATAAAATATGATATATTAGTCTTTGTACTCACCTTAGGATTTAGGCATTAGATTTTGACTAAGGATTTGGGTGGTTTTAGCTCACGATTTCCTCTTTATCATTTGATGATTTCCATGTACTACGTCTTCTATTTATTGGATGCTTGAGATGGTAGTTTTATAGTTTAGTTTTATAAATATTATCATGTTCTCTAAATATAGATTCATATTGGTATGTTGGTATAATCTCTTGTAAAGGCTTGATCTTGCAATTGTATTGTAACCCTTTTTGTGATGCTAATAATACAATGAATTTAAGATTTGGAGGGGGGGGAATTTTTTTAAGATTTTTTCCAAGGTATATGCTTTTGTTATGGTTGTGTACATTAATTTTGTGTTTATGTATAACCTTTCTAGTTACACATCAATCGACTTAGATTAATTGTGGAATATTTATTATGCTTCCTTTCATTTGGTATCAAAGCTTGATCATATTCGGGTAAGTGCAAGGTAATGGGTCACAAATTGGCGGAAGTCCGCGCATTGGAAAATGTGCTCTTAGAAACGGGGGACTGTTTTCAAACAATAGGGGCCCATTTTTGCTTCAGGCCCCTGAGGCAAAAAGTAATGGGGGCCTGCATGAAAATGAAATGGGGTCCCATTTTAAAAAAACGGGCCCACGTTTTTTAAATCTGATTTTACCCATTTTTTCGGGCGTATTTTGTCATTTATACCTGCAAATGTAGTGAGAAAAGGAGATCAAAAACAGGCCCCCATGCTATGGACTCCATTTCAAGCCTCCACCATTATCCCAAGTACACATTCGATCATCCATTTTCACATTTTTTATTTTTCTTGTATATTTTTCCTATTTTTTTGTTATTATTTAAGTTTTTTTTAAAGTAGCCTATAAGTAAATTTGTTTTTACATTTGTAAATTTTTAATTTTGATCTGAAATATTCTTCAACAGTTAACCCTAAACCCTAAACCAAAATCAACTAATTTACAAATCAAAACCAAATCTAGATAGTTAACAAAACAAAATATCAAATTTACAAGATACAAGATATCTCACAAACATCAAAACCAAAACCAAATCGAAACAAAACCGAAACTAAATGGAAATCAAAACCAAAACCAAATCGAAACCAAACCGAAACTCAATGGATGTATCAAAACCAAAACCAAAATGAAATATCATGGCATGTGTCATGGAATAATAGGTCTTGGCATAATAGGACCTATTATGCCATGGCATGGCATAATAGGCTCAATTATGGACCTATTATGGCATGTCATGACAAAATAGGACATATCATGTCATCATGGCATAATATGTCCTATTATACCATTATATGGCATAATAAAGTCAAACTATGACCTCTCAAATGTGTCGAATAAAGAAAACAAACTATATGCTATTAAGCATAGATAATGTTAACTAACGTATGCATAATCATGTCTATTAAAGATTATGAAAGAGACGCTAGTGTATGAGTTATCATAAAGTTTCTGTCTCAATCTTTATAGTTTTTTTTCCTTTTTTTCTTCCACTTTATAATGATTATCAGCTTGTTTGACCAAGTGCTCTTCCTCTATGTTAAAAGTCCTAACATTGTAACTTCATTCATCCTAATGGTGAGAACTCAAAATTAACACATATATTCTTACACATGGAAGTGGTGGGCTACCAAGGTCAAGGTGATCGATAGCTCTAAATGTAAACCTCAAGGGTCCTCATTCATGATGACCCTGCTTAGATATTCCATTTAGTAAATCAAAGGCTTTGTAGTTTATACACCAATATTAGAGAGATTTAATTTTCTCCTCTTGTATAATATCTCTAATTTCTTAATGAGACCTTCAAAACATGAATATTCATTAAGAATTAGCCATTGGCATAGTCAAATTATTATAGATTTGATAATTATTTTCCTATTATTCCATGACATGACATAATAGGACCAATTATGGACCTATTATGGCATGTCATGGCATAATAGGACATATTATGCCATCATGTCATATTAAGGCATATTATGACATAATAGGAATATAGTAGGTCCTATTATGCCATGACATGGCATAATAAGACACATTATGCCATGATGGCAAATTATGTTCCTATTATACCATGTCATGGTATGATAGGACCAACTATGGACCTATTATGCCATGTCATGGCATAATAGGACACATTATGTCATGATGGCATAATATGTCCAATTATGCCATGATATTGCATAATAGGTCCATAGTTGGTCCTGTCATACCATGACATGGCATAATAGGACCTATTATGCCATCATGGCACAATAGGTCCTATTATGCCATAATAGGTCTTATTATGCCATGATATGCCATAATAGGTCCTATTATGCCATGAAATGGCACAATAGGACCGTTTATGCCATGTCATGGCATAAAGGTCCTATTATGGTCCTATTATGCCATGTCATGGTATGATAGGACCAATTATGGACCTATTATGCCATTATCAAAAATGTTGCATGTCGCACCATGTTGTCTCAAAAATGTAATCCTGACATCAAAAACCATACTAGAACTATCAAGATCTTTCCATTAAGATATGTTAGTTTTCTCACCAATCACATAACCATCTACATGAAAGATAGTCAATGAATTCATGAAATCCATAGTGAAAACTACTGAGACATCAAGAGACTTTACTTGTAGTAAGATTTGATCCACTATAGTAAATTTCAAATGGACTTTGAATCTTTCAATATTAAATTTGTGAGACTTTGGTTTATTGTTTTTAGGAACTATTTTTTAAGGTATTGGGCCTTTCAACCAATAAACGAAAAAATTTAACCACTTCTAGCAAGCCACCATTCCAATTCCTTAAATCACATATGTACCAAAATTGTTCTTAATCCTCATTAGGCAATAATAGGACCTATTATATCATGTCATGGCATAATAGGACCTATTATATCATGTCATGGCATAATAGGACCTATTATATTTTGTCATGGCATAATAGGACCTATTATGCCATGACGGCATAATAAGTCCTATTATGCTATGATATTGCATAATAGTCCACCTATTATGCCATCATGGCATAATAGGTCCATAATAGGACCTATTAAGCCATGACATGACATGATTTTCTCGAATTGCCAACTTCATCATCTAATTCATCTCCAACAATGAAGTACTAATTCAACATGTTTACTTAGTAAATGACCACTTAGAGAGGTTACCATCTAATATATTAGTACTATTCCAACACAAAGTACTAATTCAACATGTTTACCAGAATTGTGACTAATTATTTATTATATATTACTTTATATATGTTGATCTTATTTTACTTGTTTTACAAGTTCATGTATGGAATATTTTATTGATTTTAATAGTTGATGCATTTTACAAGAAATGAATGCATTAAATTGAATATATAATAGATTTATGAAGTTTCAATGAAAGTTTTTATTAAGTTTTGTGCGCAAATTTTATATTTAAAGATTCAATAGTATGTACATGTATATTTGTTCAAGTTCAATATTATGTTATATTTCATGTGTATCTCATTCAATAACATAGAAATGTTACTATTTATAAATGCTTTTTTTTAAAATAACATAGATTCTTCTTTGACGTAGAGTTGTATATAATTCATGTATATCTTTATATATGCAAGAGTTCTTTGTTATGATGGATGTGTTTGACATAGATGAATTTTTAGGTGAAAATCCCCCACCGCAACCCCCTCCTCCTCCACTTCCACCTCCATCTCCACCTCCACCTCCACCCCTTGATTAGATGAAATAGAGAAAGAATTAATGAAAACCTACAAGTTATTGAACAAAATATTACTTCAATCCAAAATGAGCCAATCACCCCCCCCATCTTCTAGAGTTAGCAAAATCAATGCAAACTGTTGTCGAGTTAGTTAGATCAGTTGATTCTCAATTAGATCAATTTCATAGACAATGACAAGAGTTACGTGATTTTTATGCTGATGGATTAACTTATAGGTAGATCACTGATCTTAGAATAAACAAAGCTCATTTATGTCCATATTTTACTAACCCAAAAACAAAAGAACCAATGCAACCTACCTAGAAAAGAATATCAATTAGGTGGTGTGATCATCTAGAAATGGCTAGACACTTCTGGGATAGATGGTGGATGGTTTTTGATTATCCACCACATCATAATTATGAGGTCCCTTTATATTTTTTGAAGAAATTATACTGTGAGTTTGTATTGCACAAAAAACCAAATTATTTTGATATTAAGTCATTCTAGGGTGTTGGTGGTGGAATGCCATAGCATAGATTAAGGGCACGCACTAATAATCCCCTACCAGATCCACCCATGGTTCCACCTGTTGCTCCATCGATTCCTACAGATGTGCAAAATACATCATTCATTTCAACATTAGATGCTTTGACTTCCCTCACAGGTAACCTAAGTGAGAAAGTTGCACACATGGCATCCACTCCTCGATCGATGCCACATATGTGTACGAGCTATCATCAAATGTGTGTAGGTCCTACTACTAATCCAAGATCAACTTCAGTTGCAGCTGAGCATGATGCAACATATGATACTATGATGACATCATATATGGATTTTCTTTGCTCTGATTATCATATTGAGAAGGTTTAGATATATATGCATGTACATGTCAATATATAAATTAAGTGCATGTATTTTTTCCATACAATCTAATACTTCATTAAATAAATTTGGTTTATGTATATAATACTTCATCAAACTTTCACCTATCAAAGAATAGTTCCCACATAAATTGCAAAGGCCATAAATGCATGAACTGGAAATAAATAATTGCTCATTTGTTGGTTTACAAAATAAACTTGCAATAAAATCTTTTATAGTTTCAGGTGGAACATAAAAACCACAATCCTGCACAAGATCATTACCATGCAACATACAACGTATATATCGAAAAACTTCATAATAGTAATGAAACTGAACGTGAGTTTTACAACAAGATATTCTTTGTTTATTGATTTTAACATACCAGGGTTTGCATTTTTCAAATGATCTTTGACTAATTCATAAATTTATTAACACAGATTCATCACTAAATTTTTTAAAGAATTCATTTTGAGTCATGTCAAGAAGATGTTTTGGATGAGGATCACGAATTTTTGATCCCACCCTTAACTTTAAAACATCTCTAGCATTTGATGAAACTCTGTTGTTATCATGCCAAAATTTTGCGATGAATAGTTTAGTTTCATATTCGACCTTTGAAGTCTACCACTAAAACTCCAACAATGGTTTAGTGGATCAATTTCAATTGTGTCTCTTCTTTTGGCCACTCTTGACAAGGTTATATGATGTAAGTTTAAATAGCCACCTATATCACTTAGCATTATTTTACTAACAATTGTTTTGTCAACTATAGCAGTTGTTATAACCCTACGTGCTGCATTATTATCTTTAGATCGACTTGTTTTTCCGATATAATCGATGGCACTAGCAACAGTAGATACAACTTGCTTATATGATTCATCTTTTCTTTCTGGTTTTGCATAAATACCTTTTTTTTTCATGACTTTACGCATTTTTAACATTTTTATTAATTGTAGCATTAATTGACATTGGAATCCTAACTTTTTATTATATAATTTTTTTTTTTATAATCTATTTGCATGTGTTCTGATTTGTCTCCAAGAAACTAACCCATTAATATTATCTAACACATTGCTATCAATAGTAAACAAATTACATTCATTTTCTTTCAGAGAGGGTGGTGTAATATTTTCAATTTTTATTTCTTTTCGTATTGGTGTATTGAATTTATATCCAGCTTCATTTAAATCAGCAATTTGATTGGCATCATAGTCTTGGGGATTTAAAAACATACCAGGATTCACATCCACATGAACATTTGCATCAACAGTCATACCCATGTTTGGTTCTACATTGCTTGCATCCATCATGATCTCTTCAATGGTATCATCTACAATGGGCACTGAACTATATGCTTCAGTGTTCTTCAATTGTCGTTGTTGTGATCTTCAATCTCTTTGGCATTTTGCCTCCTCTCTTTGTGCTTGAATTTCGTCTGCCGTCATTGTATTCCTTTGTTTCTTTTGACATTGCTTTGAACCCATCTTTACAAACTCTTCAAAAAATTATATTTCTTTTTACCGAGTTCTTCTGAAATTTGTGTAAAAAAGATAAAAAAGTAGTGCCAAATGCTGTAAAAAATGTTTGTCAGTACAAATTCCAATGATAATCTGGTAAATTGATGCAATCTATCCTTTTTTTGGATAGTAATGGTAATTTTAGGAATGGGCCCCCGTTTTCAAAACAGGGGCTGATTATTTATATAATGGACCCTCGTTTTAAAAATGAGGCCCCGTTCTGAAAACCATCAGTTAAAAAAGGAAGATTTCAAGTTTACCAAAAGATTATTTCTTTGTATAACATTTACTATTCATCAGCTTGGCTTTTTTGCAATTACCAATTCAACTATATACAGAAACAAATTAGAAACTTTCTTTGGTCAGATGGGAAAGGTAATAGGAAACAACATGTTGTGAAGTGGGATTGGTGTGTTATTAAAAAACAAAAAGGCGGTATGGGTCTTAGAGACCCAAGGTTGCAAGGAATTGCCCTAGCATATAAATGGATATTTAGGGCTTTGGAGGGCAATGAACCTTGGAAAGTTTCAATTCAACACAATATTTCGAGGTCAGTTCCAAAGAGAGATAAAAGATGGAAGAATTTGCCTTTTGATGACCTGCTAGCAGGAGATTTTCAATTGGCCCCATCAGGGTCAGAGGTCTTCAAATCACTATGGAAATCATGGGAAGTTATAAACAAGTTTATCAAATCTCCTACCAATGCAGATCGCCTCTTAGGGGATAAGTCCATATGGTGGAACTTGAAACGCAATAACAAGGCTCTTGCTACACTGCAAGGTTGCTCTGCTCTCAATTAGCATAATAAAGGCATTAGGATTGTGGATGATATTGTTCGGAATGGTACTCTGCTTTCATGAGAGGAGATCTCCAGTTGTTTTGATATCCCCCACTCTCAATCTATAACCTATAATATCTTGAAAGATGTTATTTCCCCTTTCCTGCTTCCTGCCCCACCCACCGCCCCCCCCCCCCCCCCAACCGCTTTCTTCCCCAATCTCTCTCTGTTGGCTGGATGGCACACCCCTTCCCGTCCTTAAGGCTAAAACTATTTATGACTCCTTGTTAAATGTTGATTTCATCATTGAATTCCTTAATGCCTCATGGAACCTTGTCTGGCCTCCGTAGGTCTGAGTTAATCACTTTATGAGATTCTAGTCATGGCCATCAGAGCCAAAAAAGAAATTCTTTGGATGTCTACCTGAAACTGTTAATCATATCCTTTTTTACTGTCTTTTTGCTAAGGAAGTTTGGAAGATCTTTGGGATTAAGTTTGGTGATAATTTCTTCTCTTGTCTAGAGACTTGTTTTGGATTCATTAAAGGTTGTAAGAAGATGGCTGGTCTCTTTTGGTCTTGTCTTTCTTTAAAGATTTTGTGGCTGATTTGGAAATTTCATAATGATGATGTTTTTATTGGTAAATCAAGAAACCTTACTGATTCTCTGCGGAGACTCATTTTCACCTAATTTCTACGTAGGTCACTATGGTTCTCAGGTTGGATGAAGAAAAATTTGACCAATGGATCAAGGATGGTTCTACAGTGGTGTACCTGAGAGAATTGTCTCATGGATTTTCATAGGACCGAGTTGGCAATAACAATTCAGCCTTTGAGCAGGCCCTGATAAGACTCATGCATCAGCTAGAACATAGGCAGGCTAGGATGGATGCTATCTGAGGAGAAGAAGACCGAATCTGAACACACATTACTCATCCACATGTTGAACAAATTGTTAATGGGATGATTCAAGTATGGATGGAAGGTGAACAAGGATGGACTTCTTGGATTCTGCCAATTGGAAACAATAGCCTACCTGATAATGATATATCTTTTGATTAACTAGGATCTCTGACTCTTTATCCTTTTTTGGTTATTGGCTCTTCCTCGATTTATAAGTTTGAATCATGATATATCTCCTTTGTAAATAATTTGGTTAAGAAGCATCTCAAATTTGGACATGGTTTATATTTTGGCTTACCTCCTGTTATTCATACTCATGAACTAGCATGGTGATGATGTAATTCTTTGATACTTTATCTTTAATTCAAAAAAAAAAAATCACTATATTAACTAAGTAAATGAATTAGTTATGTAAATCTGCTGATGTATATATATATTTTTGATCAATTACAATCGAAGAATGTAGGACACATGGGCTTGGAGTAGGCTTGAGCCCAAAACCTCCCATGTAGGAGGCTCACACCTAACCACTATGATGTGCAGTCATCCCCAAATTGTTTATATATTTTAATTTTATGTTAAAAAAAAGTTTGTTAGATTTCTAATTTGATGGTTAAATCTTTTGTGGAACCATTTGATCATTACATGTTTGTTTTGTACTTAGCTTTCATAATCTAACTTTGACACAATCAAATACACCCATATCTTTTTAGAATCTAACTGTATAAATTAACTTTGATAGAATTCTTCTTCCTTTTAATATAAAGATTGTTTTGGTTGGAGATAAATATTTACAGTCTTAAATTCTTTTTCAAAACTAAAATCTCCTTCTTATAAGATTTTAAAAAACACGTTTTCCTCTTAAGTCAATACAGTTTTTTTTGTTTTTAATCTTTCCCATCCAATCAAATACACATAAAGAATATATTTACTAACTCAACCCCCTGATCCTTCTTTCCCTTTTCCTAAAAACTTTTCTAAATTTACATTCCCTTTCAAATTAGATACAATTTTTTTATTGTCTTTCCTTTCGAATTAAATAGAAATAAAAATTTATTTATTAAAATTTCGTTCTTTTCAAATTGAAGAAAAAAAAAAAATTACGTATACAATTTCCCCCCGCCCACGCCCACGCCCACGCCCACCCCCCCAAAAAATAAGAACACACAATCTGACAATGTCATCCAACTACAAACAACACCAAAGGAAAACTACAATCCATATAACCAAATACCTACAAACAATAATTACAAACCAATGAAGCAGCCAAACTTGCGGTCAATACCAGCCAATATAACATTCAATGCCTCAACATCTGTTTTCACCCTTTTACTTTACCAGATATGGCATTGGTGTAAATTAATTCATAAATCAGATCTCGAATCCTCAAAGATTTGAGTCTTCTTTCATAGTAATCAACTGAAAATAGTGAGAGAGAAAGCCTGATGACATCTTCATTCAGCGAAGAACAGTGCTTATGAAGGGAATATGACCGGAGAGGATGCAAGAAATTCATGTAGGCGTTTGAATCCACCCATGGTTGCTACCATTGACTGGAGCCTCTCTGTTTCAAAAACAGATGAAGGACAGATATGGGTACATATGGAGCCTCTCTGTTTCACATAGTAATCAACTGAAAATAGTGAGAGAGAAAGCCTGATGACATCTTCATTCAGCGAAGAACAGTGCTTATGATGGGAATATGAGCGGAGAGGATGCAAGAAATTCATGTAGAGGCGTTTGAATCCGCCCATGGTTGCTACCAGTGACTGGAGCCTCTCTGTTTCAAAAACAGATGAAGGACAGAGTTAAATTAAAGTGAGATGATAGAGTTAAATTAAAGTGTCCAAATTGATGAATGAATGATGATGATGTTATGACAACTGTATAGAATATGATATTTTAGTCTTTGTACTCACCTTAGGATTTAGGCATTGGATGACTAAGGTTTTGGGTGGTTTTAACTCATGATTTCCTCTTTATCATTTGATGATTTTCATGTACTACGTCTTCTATTTATTGGATGTTTGAGATGGTAGTTTGATAGTTTAGTTTTATAAATTTATTATCATGTTTTCTAAATATAGATTCATATCGGTATGTTGGTATAATCTGTTGTAAAGGCTCGAACTTGCAATTGTATTGTAACCCTTTTTGTGTTGCTAATAATACAATAAATTTGAGATTTGGAGGTTGGGATTCTTTTAAGGGTTTTTGCAAGGTATATGCTTTTGTTATGGTTGTGTACATTAATTTTGTATTTGTGTATAGCCTTTCTATTTACACATCATTCTACTTAGATTAATTGTGGAATATTTATTCCTCTTGCTTTGATTTGGTATCAAAGCTTGATCATATTCCTTATTGGGTGTTAGGATTAAAAGGATGTTTTATTCAAATTAATCATGGTTTCAATAAGATTGTGTGTAAAAAAAAATCCTTTTTGTAGAGAATATATCATGCACATCTCTTATGGCACATCTCTTATGGATATGGAAAAGTTTGATGGTGCAAAAATAATCAAGCTATAGAACCTGGAAACAAAGGATTTACTACTGGATCGAGATCTTTAAGGTCTAGTCATTGGAAGCAAGCTTGAAACCATGTAATAAAAAAAAATATGATGTTTTGAAAAAATGTGAGGAGCCTCATTCAAATCTATTTGGTGGATTCATTGCACCTAATAGTTTCAAGAGAAGATAGCTCAAATGGATTTTGAGAAATTTAGGAAAATTTTATCAAGAAAATTCATGAAGAATGAATATTTTTTAAAGAAGAAATTATATTCATTAAATATGGGTGACAATGACTCTATTTTTTAATACCTAAATATGTCCAACACTTTGTTTTCCTAGAGTTCAAGCCTATTGATGTTGTAGCATCGCAAATTGTACACCTTTATTACTGTGTCCAATTTCACACTCTTCTATTACTCATTTTAGTATTTCTCATTCCTCTATGCATTAAATGACCTTTATTGTAATTAATTAATATTTGATTCAATAATATACTTATTTTTCCATTTTATTACTATAGACACTAAAAAATGGTCAATGCCTATGTCTCCTATTTTTTACATATCGCGCACTTAGTCTTTACTAACCTAAATTTCCCAATTTTCCCATTTCCTACCAATTCTTCCCAATTTCACAAAATTTGACCTAATTTGACTTAATTTGTCCAAATTGAGGTCTCTGGATGTTAGTCTGACTGTTTTGCCTCGTAGGTTTAATTAAATGTTCAATTTCTATTCTCCATACTTATAATTTATTTAAATTATTTAATTAGCTAATCATGTCATCATAATAAATAAATATCTTTATTTATTTAAAATTATTTGTCCTAATTTTTAAAATAGAAATAAATATTTTATTTGTTTTATGCGATTCTCTCCAAATACTCCTAATTTTTGAATTTGGGAAACTAATATATTTCCCTTTTTAATTTGATTGTCAAAAATGAATCTTTTTGGCAATATCTCATTCATTTTATTTTTAAATTAAAAAATGAGATATGTACATTAGAAAATCAGCTTTTTATGAGGAGATATTCAATAAATATTATTTATTAATTAACTCCATTTATCCTCTCACGTGGTGATAATTCTTGATTTTTAATTTTTAATTCTTCTATTTATCCTCTCATATGGAGATATTTAATAATTTTCAATTATTAAATCTCCATAACATCTCCAACTTACTAATTTGGTCTTCATGAGGAGATAGTTAAATATTTTATTTATTAATTATCCCTGATATCTTCTCCTCGATTTTTTCCATTTTCATCCATCTCCTGAATGGTAGCTTTGTCACGTGCTCAATCATGTCCATTCAATGTCCCAAAAATCAATTTGACCTTGTTCGTTCATCAAAATCTGGATTTCTATAAAAGGACGCCTATTCCTTCATTCAATTCATCTAGAATTTTAGTATCTTCATTCTGTCGAAATAGCTTAGCAATAATCTCATTTTTATCACTTTTTTAGAAATTAGCATTTCTATCTTGCATAATCACATTCCTAGTAAATCTCGAATATCACATCCTTTCTTTCATTTCATATTTTTATCTGCACGATGAGAGCGATGTATCAAAATTAGAGATGAAATGAAGAACAGTGAAGCTTTATTGGAGAAACATGGTTTGCATTTAGATTTATGTTTTCATTTGAGTAGTTTTCTTGGTTAGATTAGGATAATTTAGCATAATTTTTAACTATTTTGGCATAATTTTGAACTATTTTGTGATTCTCTTTGATTATGCTTTGGTTTTCATGATTAACCCAATTTTCTTGATCCACAATCACATCATCTCTCTATTATTTGAAACCTTAAATATAGATGTGTTCTTTATCTTTTATTATCCTAATTTATCCTTATCCAACCCCAAATTTTAAATTCCAAAAGATATTTCACATATATATACATCATGTTTTGAACCATCGATCTGGAATTCACATTAGAACCCTGTTTTCTTGCATCCCTAAAAATTTGGGATAAATTTGTTGGGACCAAGACTATCACACTCCCTTGTTCCCACACTTTTTCCTCAAATTTTAGTAGGATAATTGGGCAGTTTTACCCTACCGAACTCTATCTCTGTGTGGAAATACACTAAATCTAAGTCTTCCTAAAGGTGAATTGAATTATGCAATCCCTATATAAGGTATCTTCCTCATATGATTTCAATATCTAGAACATCTCATCTCATGCTAGGATTATCATCTAATTCAAGAGTAATTATTCTTTCTCAAGAGTATATATGATTCAAGGAGTAAAAAACTACATGAATGCATCTTCATATTAGTTTCAATTATGATTTCATGATGGATTTTATGTGATTTATCATGTTTTTGCATCAACACATGGAGGACTTATCCTAAGAGAATTACAACCTTGCCCTCAAAAGGCATGATTTCTATTTCAATTCAAGTTCAATTTATATTTCAATCATGGTTATTCCAAACTCAGGGTTTGACCTAGGCAAACCCCTATCCACAACACCCTTTCTCCCCTCTTGTGTGCAACTATAGGTCACCGATAAAGACATGGAGTTTAGGGGACCTCCAACAGACTGATACAAAACTATTCTTAGAAATTGGACTGGTTTTCAGGAATAGGGCACTTGGGATTCCCCTGTCCTCAAGGTTTCCCTCCAAATTTAGTAGAAAGCTTAGTCTCAGTCTCAGGATGTAAATCATCAGATCCTATCCGGAAATCAAAAGACCAAGGTATTTTGGGTATCTCGATTTCATAAACTCAGCTCTAGATTGCAAATATAGGTACACTCAAATTTCCTATCCACTTATGTGTTTGTTGTAGAATACTTGTTTTCTCATCAGTCAATTAGAATATTCTAAGTCATAGTTTCACATTTCTTTAACATATCTCCATAAGTCATTCACCTCCCAAAGCAACAAAATAATGGAAACCCCAAAAGTATCATTGGACTCTCTTCTACAATATTTAGTCAAATACAATCACTCCTTTAGATGATTTTGGATTCCAATATTTGTATGAAAGTGGATCTTGGCCTTAGTCCTACCTGAATCCATTTTCATCTATTACATTTTGGTGAACCTTAATCTTCTTACACTTGCATATCTTTTGGTTTTAAAACTAATATTGCATATTTTCATTGCATACATTGAGCAAACATTGCTTTTGTTGTATCTTCGATGTCTTATGAGTATCTTGTTTGATCAAAATTGTAGATGGAATTGTTAAATTATTTTTCTAGTTCAATTTCAAGTTTTATTCAAGATGTTCATGATGTTTTCTTTTACCCATATGATGATAATCTAGATATTGCTTTCATTCATAGTTATGGTTTACCCTCTCCTAAGGATCCTCCTACCCATGAGGATAATTTAGTGCAATAAGAAATTATTAACACTTCTTTTAAAACTCTCTCTCCTAAGGATGAAGTTTTGATGAATGATGTTGATCTTTCTCCTAAAATTCTCCTCTCCCATAAGGATATGATAGAGGAATAAGGTGATATAATAAACACCTTCCTTAATGTTACTTTACCTTTTATGAATGACATTTATCCTAGAAATGAAGCATTGATGGATATAGTTAATCCTTCTCCCAAAGTTTATCTTACCCATAAAGATACCTTGGAGTAACAAGATTAAATTATTAGAACTTTCCTTGATGCTCTCTCTCCTAAAGACGAGTCCTCGGAGAATAACTTAGAGCTTAATCAAGTAAATACTATTCATGTGATGCCTATATTTATTCAACATCCTACTCAACCCCAAAACCAACACATGATTAATGATAACAAACCAAAGATACCTCCTAACAATATCTCAAAAGTTGCTAAATGGATATGTTAAAGAAGTGATATGGAAAGACAATTGGAGCAAAAATATGGTCCCAAAATACATCACAAATATAATCCTATTATCACAAAGCGAGATTCCAATGTTCTTCTCACTTTCATTTCTTCTCCTCCTCATTCTAAGAAATATTTTGATAAGGAACCTAATCTTGTTCAAAACCTTGTGGCCTTTAAAAAAACTCAAAAACTTTGGTAAACAAATTTTTCAACCAATTTTTAACTTTTGTACATCATATAATTTTCCTTTACATCAATAAATCTAAATTTTTTTAAGGAGGGTAAACATGACTCATAAATTTAATTATAAACAAAATAATTTTGTGTAAATTTAGATCTCGTCTTTGATTATTCATCTACTTTGTTTCACATGTTCTTATGCATCTATTATTTTCTTTCATTCTCATGTTCACGTATCCTTATACATTTGTCTTATTGACTAGTTTATTACACACAAATAATCATTTATTTTCATATACATGTTATCATTTGTGATCTATCCCCTTTTCTATCTTAGAACTAGTTCATAGTCACAAATTCATTAATACTATCACCAGGAAGTCTTGCCTTAAATTAAATTTGTACTAATATCCTACTTTATCCTTCTTACCTAAAGACATTTTTTTTTTAATAACATCCGCCTTTATATTTAAAGACATTCATTATATTCATGTCCCAATCATCAAGCATTATTCAACTATCATTCACATGTGTAAAATCAATTTGGTGCATTAAAGGGAATTTAGTTTTTCACAATTTTAGATGCATGCATTACTGAAGATTGTTCTGATAGAGGGCTTGAACCCTTACATAACAATCAAACATCAAAAGAAAAGGGTCTCATAAGGAGTGAGAAAACCCAACAATAGGACCAGAAAACACAAGGAAAAACTATGACATAAATTAAAAAATGAAAATGAAGGTTTAATAAGAGCTATGGGCCCGACCACCTAAGCTATCATTTTTTAGTGTGCTAGTTAAGCTCAACCCATCTTATCAAAGTATATACAGTGGCATGATCATGCACAATTTTTGAGATTCCTTGTTCATCTAAGAAAAAAAGGGGAAAAGTCCAAAACTACTACTCCATTGAAAACTAGGCCAAGGAAAACCAAAAGATGGCCACCAAATACTACTTTAGAGAGGGGTAAAAGGGATCTACAAAGGCCATCAGTTTTATCATTTTCATTTTTTGATATGTTTAAGCAGGACGACTTGTTGATGAATGGATTGCATAGGCATGAAGACAATAAATAGAACTTCAATGTGTGAGGCCAACAAATGATAACATTAGTTGGCTATCAACCCACCATCTTACTTGTGGCAATGGCACTATGTAAAATCTTAATAAGTGTGTTAGTGTTGTTAAATCTTTTATATCGTTGTCCACAAGCCACTAAAGAGTATGTGTGATAAAAAAAAAGTCTAGGCACAAATCTAGTGCAACTATAGTGACAATAGCTATACACCATCCACCTCCTTTGCAAGTAGTACAACCCAACAAGACATCAAACAATTGTCTCATCCTCATATATTCCTAGCTATACTCTCCTTTCCATAAAGAGAGCTACAACCTACACTTATTGAATAGTGTTTTCCTATCGAGAAATCAATCCTATTATAGTCAATCCCCTTCCCATCTATAGCACAACCTTTCTTCTGATAAAATATACCCATACTTGTTCTAGCCTTTGAGAACCACTCAACCCTTCTTTAGCTTTATTTATTCTAGAACAACAAAATTCATATAAACAAATTGATAAGTTGAGATGAAGATGGGTTATGAATATTTTAGGTTAGTAATCAAAAGTCATGGCAATAAACACTATTTACCTTCATGTTCTTACAAGGCCAAAATGGTTAAGAGAAGATACATATGTAAAAACTTCCATGCAACAATAATATATGCAATTTTAAATACTTCATGAAAGTGTTTATTGTCTCTATTTAAATGTGACTATCTCTATTTCCATTATTTTCATATTAGTTTCTATTCATGAAAAAAAATAATGCTACAATTAATTCTATATATTGTAATAGTATTAAGGGATTTATCTAAATGAAATTTTAGATACATTAACGCTTTCTTTGTTAGGTGTAAAAATACTTATGTGGGTCTTAAATGTAGGACTTTAAATAATTTTTTTAAAAAGTACAAAGTTCCATCCACACTCTGCCACTATTACAAGAACAAAAATTTTCCCGCTTGTAGCTATAAACATAAACAAATAAGTATGTAGCTTAAAATTCTTATACTTTTTATTCTCTCATTCTTCTACTTAGAAAGTTCTATGATATTCCTCTTTATTATAAAGTAATAAATAATCAAGTTAGTCTTGTGAGGAGGTTAACCTCATAGTAAAAATAGAACAAGCTCAACCTCAATATTAATATATACTACATAATATCATTTGACAAAGAGGGGAAGGAGATTATTTAAAGCACTTTTTCGCATCATATGGCAAATAATTTCAATTATTCCATGGTGCAAGCCATTTTAATTGATCTTATCCATGTTTTTGTCAATATTACTATTCTACTTGAGTTTCTTTATTAATTCTCTATCCTATACAATCCTGCAATTTTAAAGAGACAAGGTTTCTTTTAGTGACAAATGAGCTTCCTATTCCTATTCCTTATTGTTTCAAGAACTTTCATATTTTAGATCATTAAAATCAAAATCTTCATAACATGTATGTGCATAATTTATAGTAGAAATATTCTAACAAAAAATCAAAGACCATTCTTGCAATCTTTTGCAGGAACTTCATTCTGCAACACTTGTTTATTATACATTTGTGTTCACATTTATTTTCATGTGCATTCTATCTTTTCTGAGCTAGCCTATTTTTTGTCTTAAAATTTGTTGATAGCCACAAAGTCATATTTGCAGTCATCAAGTTTTCTCACATTAGTTTTAAATTTGAAATTCAAATTGGATTGACTTCCCAATTTTATCCTTGTGCCTTAAGCCAAATAAACAGATAAGGTGAGGGTCCAAAATGTGGTCAAATTGCAAGGGGTACAATTTTAGGACGCTGCTCTTCTAAATTTATATTTCTTCATCGTATTATTATTTTTAATTACTATTAATTATCCTATTTCAATTTCTATTATTATTAATTATCCCATTTCAATTTCTATTCCTCATAAAATAATCATTCAAGCCCTTTCTTATATTAATTGAATATTTTTCATTTAATTAATTATCATTTAATAACTTTAATTGAATAATATTTACTATTTAATTAAAATTCAATTTATATAGTTAAATAATTTATTTAAATTATTTAACTGATTAATCCATTCTTCCAATTCAAAATTCAAACTCCAAATCCCCAAATTCTAATTTCGTCTAATTTCAATATTCTTCTAATCCAAATTCGAATTTTCCCAAATTCCAATTTCATCTAATTTCAAATACATGTGCATTTGAATTTCATGATTCGAAAATCTAAATTCAATATCATGCAAAAATCAAATTGAATGTCTAAATCAAGTTTGCATGAATTCAAAGATCAAATTGAATTTAAAATAATTAATTTAATATCATGCAAAATCAAATTGAAAATCTAAATCAAGTTCAATTTACATGCAAATGAAATTGAATTTCAAATTAAAAAAATCCTACAACACATGCTAAATTAATAACTAATTGATCAATTCAATTAATTGATTAATTAAATCAATTCTTTGATTCTCTCCAATCATTATTTTTCTATTTTTCAATCAGCTTTTTCTCAATCAGTCATCTCCCCAGTTAACTCAATTATCTATTCAATCTATTCATTTATCAATTCAATCAATTGAGTTCCACCTCCTAAACTATGAATCAAATTTTTATCTCACTACACTTCCACCTCTTAATCAATCTCCTCCAAGATTCTATAAATTCGGAATCAATTCTCCATTTTGAAAAATCACGAACTTCGAATCTTTGTGCCATCTTGCAGGTTAGCAGCGTAATATCTGAGAGCCAACATTACTCAAAGAAGAAAAGAGAAATGGAAGCGACATGTGATCATGGAATAGGGAATTTTGATTCAATATTTTATATCCTTATTATTTTTTTATTTTTTTTTAATCAAGTGCTATCTTTATATCCTTATTGTTATCTCACATACTTTCATTGATTTATTTAGAATTCTTTAGCTAGAATAGGGATTCATGATTTCCTTTGTATTTCTAGTTAATTATGATGAATTTTATTGATAAATAGACGGTGACCCGATGTGAACCTGCAACTAATTATCTTTTGTGTTTGTTTTTGTGTTTTTTCAGGGTCGTATGATTTTTTGCAGGTTTTGCAGGTTTTGTATGGATTTTGCACGAGTAGTCAATCATTCCACATTCATCCTCACCCTATTCCACATTCGTCCACACAGTGTGTCAGATTTTCCTAGACAAAAATTTGTATCTGTATCTACAAAAATTCATATTCGTTTAGAATTTATGTCGCATTTGTTAAGATATCATATCCCATTCATTTTGCATTCATTTAGTTTTGTTGTTCTAGATCGTAATTTTATGTTTTTGTCTAACCCATCATTAATTTTTAAATTCTGAAATTATGCTCTCCATATCCTTCTTAAAAAATATGCAAATCAAAGTGAGGTTTAAAATTTTAGGTTCCAGAAGGACAACAAAGCAGAAAAGACAAGAAGGATACAATCAATGAATGTTAAAAGTAGAAAGGAGAATCCAAGAGATAGAAGAACAAATTACCCTTGATACATACTATACCTGGGTGTAGAATTACATTATGAAATATAACATGATGAACAAAGATGAGCTAATTTAATTTGATTTTGGGACAACTTTTTGTTTTGCAGGTTTCATTTTCTATTTTTGGGTTTCATGTTCATCTTGACAAGATTGCGTAATTGTCCTGTTAGTTTTTTGCAATCATCTTAGCAGAAATTCGCAATCATTTAGTCACTATGTCACAATCATTTAGATAGTATGTCGCATATGTCTATTAAAATAGGAGCCTTTCTATTTTTCAATTTTCAGTTTTCTCTTGTTTTCTGGGTTTTACTGATTTTCTATTTGTAGTGTGTGATGGAAAAAAGAAGAGAAGGCTCAATCAGTCCAAGAAATTTATGTTATGATACTTTTGATTGCAAGATCTCTTGGATTTTCATTCACTTTTAGATTTGGTTCTTAAAATTGACATGCATGATTTCAATTTTGGATTTGGTGCTTAAAATAGACATGTGATGTAAGTAAAATGGACATGCATGGATTCATTGTTGGATTTGGTGCTTAAAACTGACATGAACATGTGTATATCACACCTCAAATTTGGGTTTTAAAATAGACGTGAATCTGGCTTATGCTTAGTTTAATGCACATTGCAATATCTTAAGGAAAAAAGAATTGTTTGTGCCTAGAGTGGTCCTACTATGAATACACACTATCCTCTCCTATAGCTTTTGTGGACCTGGATGCAAGAGAAATGTGTTAACAAGACACAAAATTTTATCTTTAAGAAATAGGGCTTGCCTTTTGGAACCCCATTGATTCTAGAAGGGAAGGACCCAAACAGTACTCTTTTTCGTTTCGCTATAAAAATGTTTGTGATTTTGGTGAAAAACATAAATCAACTGGTGTCTCTATGTTATACCGATGGTTTCCCTCAGTATCGACTTAAAAATACCTCTTTGGTCTTGACGAAAGTCAAAATCCCTTTGTGCTTGTTTGCCAGATGGGTAAAAACTTGTGTTCAACAGGCTAGGATATCTCTTAAATGAGCTAGCCACCACATGTATATTCACCTGATTTACCTCAAAAGTTCCCCCACTACGAACCAAAATTAGTAGCCCAAATCCCACATTGATGATCTAGGGAGTGTGGATTGTATCCATAGATACCCTTCATGTACCTTGCATTATGAGACAAAAATCATTGGTGATAAGATCTTCAGGGTAAGATAAAATGGCATGCTCTAGAAGTGTGTGTTATGAAGTGGAGCCAGTGCTGCCATATTCTCTATCTCTCTGTCTTGTTTTGATATTTTGTAAGGGCCTCATTGGATGGTTTCAAATTTCCAGCATAAGCTTTGTTTTTTGTGTCTTTATGTGTATCGCTTGTGTTGGACCAGTATTGATTTAGTTTCTGGGCTTGTTTAGGTCCTTCACCTTCCATTACTCTGATTCATAGAGTTTGTCAGACTAAAATTCAATTGGCCATACTTATTTGTATACAGTGTTCATAAAATCGACAAAACTGGTCATTTTAAACAAAGTTACCTCAACAAAGAGTCCATCCAAAACAAAACAAACATTACAAAAAAGGTCCAAAACATTCACAAAAGAAACATCTTATTACTTGCAATCATAGGTTTACCTAAACTCCATAGGTCTGGCATAAGTCCTTGCATAGTCTTCATAATCTTGGCATCAGTCCTTACATAGTCCTTGCATAGTCCCCATACAGTCCTCATTATAGTCCTTATATAGAATTTTCATATATGGCGGTGTAATATTTGTATAAGTCTTAGTATTGTCCTTATAGAGTCTTCATTTACATCCTAATTGTGTCCTCATAATCTTTGCATAGGCCCTTGTATAGTCGTTATAATATTTGTATTAGTCCTTGTCTAGTCTCCATTTACGTCTGTCATAGTCCCTCACCATATGGATAATCATATTAGGAGTCATAACCTGACTTAGAATGGGTCTACTAGGTGATGGTTTGTTCCCATTTGAACAACTGAATCTAGTGCTAAATGACAATCAATTAGAAATTGTGATGACTTAGATAACTTGGCTTGGGAGTTAAAAACAAGTGCCCCTCAAAACATATGAGTTGAGTTTGAAATAGACCAAGAATATAGAAGGGACCATTGAATTGATAGAGAAATTACACAAGGACTTCTTCAAGAAAGACTTGAGAGGATGACATTACAACAACAACATTCTCTACAAGCACCTCAACAAGGTCCTCAACAACTCCCCCATCCTAATCCCTAATAGAGTGTCGATATAGTTTGCATGTACATTATAGTCTTTTAGTATCAATTCTTGCACTCATAATCTATGTTTGTTATAGTCTTTTCATAGATCCTAGGGTCATTATTTAGCATTCGTAATGCCCATCACAAGGTCATGAAAAGAAAAAAGTAAGATGGATCCAAACAGTGACCCGTTGTTTAACCCTACATGGAATATGGATATATCAAAAATTCAACCCCACAGATAGTTGAACTTTAACAACATACCAATGATACAAGAAACTCAAATGAGATTAAATGTGACGAAATGGATGTTGACAAGCTCTTGGGCAATTCGTTTGCTATTCAAGAGAAATTCTTTCGATGGGTTTTTGGTGAAATTAATTTCCTAAAACATGGGATCAAGAATATTGTGGACTCTTTCACTAAGAATTCGGCACCTGATAAAACAGATAAACTCTTGAAGTTGTCCCAAAAAATCATGGAAGATATTAAGGTCATGAAGACAAAACATGAGGCTAGGATTGATAGGTTGGGGAATGAAATCCAAGATTTAAAGGGAATACTTAAGGGCTTGGTAGAGGTTAGTAAGGAGGCAATGTATAACAATTCAAAAGGCCTCAAAAGAGTCAACAAGGATATCGCCTTGCAAAAATCTCATATGGCTAGATTTAAACAATCCTCTGACATTAACTTGGACAAGAAAATCTAGGATATGGAGGCATCTATGGGACCCTCTACCAGGACTAGAAGCAAAAAATAGGAAAGAGGCAGTTCAAGGTTCATCATGGAAGAACTCCAAGAGATCAATAACAAAGTGATCTAGAAGAATACTGAGCTTTTGAAAGCTCTTAGTTTTTTTTGGTTGGTGTTTCTTATTTTTGTTGTGTTTTTTGTGGTTTGACTTGCTGGGGTGAGTCCCCTATTTTTGTTGTTTTTAGCAGCTAGTTAGTTTCTGGTTAACTTTGTATATTTTTTGGATGGATTTGGGTTTTGGGTCCCTGTAAAACCCATTTACCTTAATAAAAAATAATGCAAGAAACTCAACAGGAACTTGACACATGAAGAACTTGAGGCCACTCAACAAGACCCGTGTGTCCTAATGATCCTCAACGCACTTATCAATCATGATAGTAGTAGGCATCTCAACTTATTATTGCAAAATGGTGCTAAGTTACCCCAATATTTTGACGTTACAATATTTTACCACTAGGGGTTACTTTGATTCAAAATGCTAGTCAAACATCAAATGTACCACAAACACAAGCTACAGCTTCAATTTCTACATAAAAAGTTACCCAAAGTGCATAAGTATCATCCACCCATGCAGCTGCAGTTCCAACTAAAAGCTCACAAACTGGTATGGCTTCATCAAGTGTTAATACTACCACTCAAACACAGGGTAGTGTCACTTCTCAAACTACATCAACTGTATTAAGTGCTCCTACACAAAGTCAAACACAAACATCCCAAGTTTTAAATCCAACAAGTGCAACCCAACTTCCAATTTCCCATTCGATGGGATCAATATATAGTCATCAAAATATGTACTTTGGTTCCACTAACACATTTGACATGACTCAACCAAATGTTGGCACACAATTTGCCTATTTTATGCCACCTAGTGGAACCCAGGACACACAAAATTATAGCTATGGTACATTTCAATAACCTCCTATATACACCACCACAAATCCATTTATTGGGAATATGTACGAACAAAATGTACCATTAACTCAAACAGAAATCCTTACTCAACAAGTCCAATATATCCAACAACAAATGACAAATATGCAAACCGACAATGACAAGAAAAACTCTATGATGCAAGACTTACGTTCATATCTTTTTGAGCAAACACTATACATGTCGACTTCCCCTCCTCACTTTGAAACACCTGAATTCAAAAGATACCGAGGCAAAGGCGATCCTAGAGATCATATCAGAGAGTTTTTCACGACCTGTATAGAGGTTGCATATGAAGATACCTACTCGATGAGATTGTTTCCTAAGAGTCTCAGAGGTTCTACTTTAGAATGGTTTTCACATCTCCCACCAAAGATCACATCATGCGGTGAGCTAGCCAAGCAATGCATAGCAAATTTATCACATAATATTGATACCCTAGTCACTTTGATAGATTTATACACTACAAAGCAGAAAGAAAATGAAACATTTGCAACATTTCTTGAATGATGGAGATATCTTTACCACAAATGTCAGAGTCATATTCCAGAAATTGAACAAGTTGACATGTTTATAGAAAACCTGATACCTCAAAACAAGTACCCTATACAAATGCAATTTCTTACATCATTCAAACAAATCACAGAAAATCCCTAAAATATGAGAAAGGACTCTTAGAACAAGGAATCTTGAAATATGGCATGATTCAGTTAACAACACCAACAATGATAAACAAAGGTTTTGGTCCAAAAACAAGAATGTAACCAATGACGGTGTTGTTGATGCTCGTGTTGTGAACAAAGCTCAACCCATAGTATCCTTACAAGGACCAAATCAATCGTCCTTTCAAAACAAAAGCCAATTTCAAGAAAACAACACAGTTTCAACAAATATAAATGCCATACAATCTACTAATGTGAGATTTCTAAAAATCAAGACCCCAAGAAGGAACTACATGCCACTAGGAGAACCTATTGAATCGGCATTAAAGAAATTGATACAGACTAATGTGATCACTTTTCCTAAAATCGGGGTATATGAACTAGGTCCCTTCAAACCGACCTGGTGGAATAACAACAACTTTTGTGACTATCATCACACAAAGAGCCACAAGACATCAAACGGTTACAAATTAAAGAACTTGATCAAGGATCTAATAGACCAAGGAGACATTGCAGTGGACACCAACAAAGGATAAAAAAATAAAAATCATACTATATTTAAAGATCCTTTTGTTAATCATGACAAGGGCAAATCTTCCAGCTCAAGAACACACGAGAATATTGCAAATTATACCAAGGTCGCGTACGACTATACTATCAATGCATGAGATGAGATAGTTGCTACCATCAATATAAACCCAAGAGATAGAGATTGTGTATTAATCACACGCCTGTCAAAATTTACCTTACAAGGAGTACCTTCTAGAACCCTCCTTGAACAACAAGAAGTTACAATGTGGCTGATTAGTTGAAAAAGACCCCTGCACAAATATCACTTTTTTAGTTGCTACAAATATTGCCAAATCACAGAGCTATTCTCAATAAGGCTCTTCAAGATTTAGTTGTGGCACGTGACATAGATGAAAACACTTTCCAATCCATGGTGGAAAATTTGGCTACTTCTACCCATATTGCTTTCACAGAGCAAGATGTTCCTATAAACACGGCTTTACATAACGATCATCTACACCTAGAGGCGTATATAGATAAGAAAAAGGTTAGAAGAGTATTTATAGATGGAGGAGTTTGTCTCAACAGATGCACACTCAAATTGATCAAAGAATTGAGCTATTTTGAGTTTCATAGTGATCCCACAAAGAGAAAAAACATCAAAGCATATGATAATGAGGAACGCCCGTCAAAAGGCATGGTTATTCTAATAGTACACGTAGGACCTATTACAATTGATGTTACATTCCATGTATTGGATAGAGAGCTCGGTTATAACATGTTGCTAGGGCACCCATGGATTCATACCATGCAAGTCGTACCATTGACATTTCATCAATGTGTCAGATTTCCATAGAATGGCATTGAGATCACAATACATGTTTGTTGGAGTTGAGAAAATACAACACCATTAGAGCCCAAATGATCTCTGCAAGCTGAAAAACTTGTTACAAGGAGAAGCAAGGAAGTAAAATCACAGAAGAAAGAAATACATAGAAAATATGCTCAAAAAGAGAGAGCTCAATATTCACAAAATGTGTAATGTAAAAAAACCTTCTTTTTCTCATAATGAAAAGAATAAACTCAACCTTTAATAGGTCAAGAAACCCTAAAAAGGAAAACCTAGGTTTGCACATAATAATTAATAAAAGAATTAATTATTATGCACCTAAAGTTAGCTTAAGTGTAAAAGAGATAAAGGGAACTTAAATAATTAAACAAATATTGTTTAATTAATTATGTAAATACCCAAATACTCTAACACCCCCCCTTAAGCTAGACTTATGGAGAAGCTAAAACCTAGAACAGCTACTGAAAACAATAAAGATGGGTCTTGGCAACAAGGCCTGATCAGGTACCCAAATACAATGAAATCTTTATGAACTGGAGAAATAGAGAAAACCACGTGGGAAGAAAACTCTACTACAAAAAGAGATGGAAAAGAACACCACTGAAGAATAAAGAACCTGCAAACTCCATCGAAGAATAACTGTTGATCTAAAGAACCTCCACTGAAATAGAACATGACTAGGAAGAGAAGATTGTAATTTGTATGAGTGCCCTCACATGATACTACTCAAATTAGAAGGCAAACAAAGACAAACAACTGAACTCAAAGATACAGATGGCATGAGACACCAAAGCCTGAAGAGTTGATCAATCGAACCAAGGAAGCTTTAGAACCAACAAGACAAACCTCCCCATAATGCTGAAAGGGGAGAGGGACAGGTACACTAGAAAGAATGGACAACGTGAACTGCACGACAAAGAACCAGGAACATCAAGGGTGCAGAGAAAGTACATAGTGTCATTGAAGGAAGACTCACTTGACACACATCACGAGGTGAATGTCATGGAAGGAACACTAACTGGACAAATGAAGATGGAAAACAATAGGCAAACATCAACTGCCTCATGGCACTTTATAAGTAGTGCATGTATAATAAGGCACAAGATGTGCATGATCCCAAGTAAACAATGCATGATGGCACTTTATCTCAGTGTGTTTGCACAAATACAATGCTACAATGATAAGAAGATTGGAAATAGAAACGAGAACCAAAATAGAGACATCCTACTCAGAGAAGAGATCCCAGGACCTGAAACAACCACAATATCTACCAAAGTGCTCAAAAGGAAAAAATAGAATAAAATATGCATGGAGTAGAATCTGGAAATAAAACTCATATGGCTGGAAAGTACACAGCACACGCTTTCCAAAAATATACTTTTTTTGAAAAACAGAGTTCGGATGCTCATTCTATGTCTCTTGGAGTGCAAAAAAGAGACCTCAATTTGACTGAAAAGAAAACATAGTCAAATAGAAAAATTGGAAAAAATTACCAACATGATGAGGTCCAGCTCGGAACTAGCTTTCTGATGCCTATTCATTTTCAAAAAAATGACTCCGTATGCCTAAGATATGGCCAAAAAACAAACCCCCCTTCAAAACAAGAGGAAGGGGTAATCTGGTGGCTGTTCAGGCGGAGGTGGCTAGGGAGCGGCGCTCCGGTGGTGGATGGGTGGCACTCCGGTAGCTGGGAGGAGCTCCAATGGCCAGGCAGAGGTTTCCAGTGATGACGAGGCCAATGGGTGCTGCGGGTGGCGAGTCTAGGCCGGGCAGCAATGGGGGCTACAACGGCGGCGAGGTCAGGCCAGGCGGCGGGGGCCGCAGGGAGGCTGGCGACGGTGGGACTAGGCCAGGGAGTAGCAGCGGAGGTGGGTCGTGAGCTGAGTGTGGCGGTGGGGCTGGGAGGGGTAGCAGCTAGCGGTGGGCCGGGAGCAGAGCGCGATGGTGGGGCCAGGAGAGAGCAGGACCGCTAGGGAAAGTTGTCGGTGGGGGCCGGAGAAAGCTGCGTGCCAGGGTCGTACGACCTGGATCTGAGAAAAAAATACTCCCAGAGGCTCAGGGTTAATATTCACAAAATGTGTAATGTAAAAAACCTTCTTCTTCTTACAATGAAAAGAATGAAATCAACCTTTAATAGGTCAAGAAACCCTAAAAAGGAAAACCGACTGATCCCAACTAAAATTTGTCTCACCAAAATTTGTCTCCCACAAATATCACTTTTTGAGTTGCTACAAATATCACCAAATCACAGAGCTATTCTAAATAAGGCTCTTCAATATTTAGTTGTGGCACGTGACATAGATGAAAACACTTTCCAATCCATGGTGGAAAATTTGGCTACTTCTACCCATATTGCTTTCATAGAGCGAGATGTTCCTATAGACAAGGCTTTACATAACGATCATCTACACCTAGAGGCATATATAGATAAGAAAAAGGTTAGAAGAGTATTTATAGATGGAGGAGTTTGTCTCAACATATGCACACTCAAATTGATCAAAGAATTGGGCTATTTTGAGTTTCATAGTGATGCCACAAAGAGAATAAACATCAAAGCATATGATAGAGAGGAACACCCGTCAAAAGGCATGGTTATTCTACTAGTACAAGTAGGACCTATTACAATTGATGTTACATTCCATGTATTGGATAGAGAGCTCGGTTATAACATGTTGCTAGGGCGCCAATGGATTCATGCCATGCAAGTCGTACCATTGAGGTTTCATCAATGTGTCAGATTTCCATAGAATGGCATTGAGATCACAATACATGTTTGTTGGAGTTGAGAAAATGCAACACCATAGGAGCCCAAATGATCTCTGCAAGCTGTAAAACCTGTTACAAGGAGAAGCAAGGAAGCAAAATCACAGAAGAAAGAAATACACAAAAAGTATGCTCAAAAAGAGAGAGCTCAATATTCACAAAATGTGTAATGTAAAAAACCTTCTTTTTCTTACAATGAAAAGAATAAACTCAACCTTTAATAGGTCAAGAAACCCTAAAAAGGAAAACCTAGGTTTGCACATAATAATTAATAAAAGAATTAATTATTATGCACCTAAAGTTAGCTTAAGTGTAAAAGAGATAAAGGGAACTTAAATAATTAAACAAATATTATTTAATTAATTATGTAAATACCCAAATACTCTAACACCCCCCCTTAAGCTAGACTTATGGAGAAGCTAAAACCTAGAACAGCTACTGAAAGCAATAAAGATGGGTCCCGGCAACAAGGCCTGATCAGGTACCCAAATACAATGAAATATTTATGAACTGGAGAAATAGAGAAAACGATGTGGGAAGACAACTCTACTCCAAAAAGAGATGGAAAAGAACACCACTGAAGCACGAAGATCCTGCAAATTATGTCGAAGAATAACTACTGATCTGAAGAACCTCCACTAAAATAGAACATGACTAGGTAGAGAAGATTGTAGTCTGTATGAGTGCCCTCAAATGACACTACTCGAATTAGAAGGCAAAAAAAGACAAACAACTGAACTCAAAGATACAGATGGCATGAGACACCAAAGCCTGAAGAGCTGATCAATCGAACCAAGGAAGCATTAGAACCAATAAAACAAACCTCCCCATAATGCTGAAAAGGGAGAGGGACAGGTACACTGAAAAGAACGGCCAACAAGAACTGCACAACGAAGAACCAGGAACATCAAGGGTGCAGAGAAAGTACATAGTGTCATGGAAGGAACACTCACTTGACACACATCATGAGGTGCATGTTGTGGAAGGAACACTCACTGGACAAAGGAAGATGGAAAAGAACAGGCAAACATCAACCCCCTCATGGCACTTTATAAGAGTAGTGCATGTACAATAAGGCACAAGATGTGCATGATCTCAAGTAAACAATGCACGATGGCACTTTATCTTAGTGCGTTTTCATAAATACAATGCTACAATGATAAGAAGACTGGAAATAGAAACGAGAACCAAAATAGAGACATCCTACTTAGAGAAGAGATCCCAGGACCTGAAACAACCATGATATCCACCAGAGTGCTGAAAAGCAAAAAATTGAATAAAATATGCATCGACCAGAATCTAGAAATAAAACTCATATGGTTGGAAAGTACACAGTACACGCTTTCCAAAAAAAAAAAAATAGAGTTTGGATGCTCATTCTACAACTCCTGGAGTGCAAAAAAGAGACCTCACTTTGACTGGAAAAAAAACACAGTCAAATAGAAAAATTGGAAAAAATTACTAGCACGACAAGGTCCAGCTCGGAACCAGCTTTCTGATGCCTATTCATTTTCAAAAAAATGACTTCGTATGCCCAAGATATGGCCAAAAAACAAACCCCCCTTCAAAATAAGAGGAAGGGGTAGTCTGGTGGCTATTCGGGCAGAGGTGGCCAGGGAGCGGCGCTCAGGTGGTGGATGGGTGGCGCTCCGGTGGCTGGGAGGAGCTCCAGTGGCTAGGTGGCAGTTTCTAGTGACGGCAAGGCCAATGGGCGCTGCGGGTGGCGGGTCTAGGTCGGGCATCAGTGGGGGCTATAGCAGCGGCGAGGCTGGGGCGAGCGGCGGGTGCCGCAGGGAGGCCAGCGGCGGTGGAGCTGGGCCAGGGAGTAGCGGCAGAAGTGAGCCGTGAGCTGAGCGTGGCGGTGGGGCTAGGAGAGGCAACGGCTAGCGGTGGGCTGGGAGTGGAGCACGGCGGTAGGGCTAGGAGAGAGTAGGGCCACTGGGGAAAGTTGTCGGCGAGGGCCGGAGAAAGCTACGTGCCAAGGTCGTACGACTTGGATTTGAGAAAAAAATACTCCTAGAGGCTCAAGAACCAAAATAGGTCAAATTTTATATGACCATAGGGGTTTTCAGGCCATCTTAGCATGATGGTGAGGTCGTTTTAGGCCCAAAGTGCTCAGAAAAAAGGCCTATTCCTAGGTGCATTAAAAAATTTTGAAACCCTAGATCTGCTTCCAATGTAGAAAATCTCAAAACAAGAACAGATAGCTGCAGATTTGAAGCTCTGATACCATGTTGTTTGTCTTTGTTTTCCTTCTGATTTGAGTAGTGTCATTTGAGGGCACTCATATAGATTACAGTCGCCCAAATGATCTCTGCAAGCTAAAAAAACCTGTTACAAGGAGAAGCAAGGAAGCAAATCACAGAAGAAAGAAATACACAGAAAATATGCTCAAAAAGAGAGAGCTCAATATTCAAAAAATGTGTAATGTAAAAAACCTTCTTCTTCTTACAATAAAAAGAATGAACTCAATCTTTAATAGGTCAAGAAACCCTAAAAAAGAAAACCCATTGATCAGGGATGTTCACTACCATTCTTATGGAGGCAGAAAGTGTGGGGGATCATGTTCATCTGATGGAAGGTCAATATTCTTTAAACTATGGAAAGTCAACTGCAACTTTTTCAACAACCCATATTTAGAATAGTGACTTAACATCACTGTTTCACCGAATACTGCATTGAAAGTTGTAAATGGTTTGATGAATTCCAGAAAGCTTTGGGGAGTTGTGTTCTTAGGAAGCAAGTCTAAATCAAACTTCATTTTTTTCTCCATGAATTTTCTGTAAGCTTCTTTTCCAATGAATTTATTTGATGGGTCAATGGACTTTGGCAAACCAAGTTTAATCAAAGTAGTTGTCTTTTCTTGCAGCATCAATATCTTTTTGCCACCTTTATCCATAACTTTCGATGTTTCCCTTAGTTTCTGGCATTTTTGAAGGATAGATGATGTCTTAACTGTGGCATCAATGTGGTTGTTAATTCCCTTGGATGCCAAATAGCTGTCACTAGTACTGTATACTACTTGCAAAATTTGTTTTGTCATATCCTCTTTTGAATAAACACGTATGCTCTTCTCAATGTGCCCTTTGATTTTTCAATAAATTAATCTTAGACTTTAATTCAATTCAAACCATTCACACAACTTGTCACTCATCTCCATTATTTGCCCCCAAATGTTTTTTTGTATATACTTTGTTGTATTTTTCATATTATCTTTCCATCTATCCTCCAAAATTTTAATTTTATCATTTGCATTGTGCAAGTCTTCTTTCATTTGTGCACTTTTTTTTCTTTCTTCCTCTACTTCCTCTTCCAAATGTTTTGCTTTTTCCTTCTCATGATCCAATAGGTCCTGTATTTTTTTTATTTCGGCAATAGAAGACTCATAACTTTTGTATAATTTTTAGATTGGGAAGATGCAGGAAGCGGGAATCATCGCTAGAACTAGGGTTTCAAGGGTAGCTAATGGAGGAGAAGATGCAGCAGAGAAAGGAGATGACAGAGATAGGGAGGTGGTCGATCCTAGTGGGGTTGGGGTCTTGCTAGAGGTCAACCTTTTTGCTAGTGTTGTGGACACTTTGGTGTCTTCTTTGGTCATTGGGAGGGATGTGTCCTGGCTCTTCTCCTCATTGCCCTGTTTGGCTAATGGTAGAATATTTTTCCCATCGGTGCTTTCTGTCGTGGGCATTGTGGGCATGAATAAGAGTGTGGATGGTGTCGAGACTCTTTGCCCTTACCCCGATTCTACTCTTCCTTTCTGTGTTGGCAATGGAGGCCATTGGATCTACAGGTGCTTGGATCTGGATATGGGTCAAGCTTTCTTTTGGACCTGATCAGCCCATGAGGTGGAGATCCTTTTGTTGGTCGTGTTTCTTTGAGCAAGAAAGTTTTGGTGGTGGCTACGATGGCTTTGACTGTAGTCTGTGCTCTCTTGGTTGTGCCTTGGTGTGAGGGGGATGTTTGGGATCCGGGTGGAGGTTTTGTTTTTTCTAGAGTCCTTTCTCCCCACGAGTTGTGTTTTGGCCTTTGGGAATGATCTGGTGTGGTTGGGAAACTCTTTCTGGGAGGTCCCTGCATCCTTTTGGTGTGATATTTCTAAGTTTTCTCTTGCATATTGTGAGTGCTTTTATGGATAAATTATTTTCAAGAGATTCTCTGGTGTTTCACAGGTTGTCTTTCTTCCTTTTGTGTTTGTCTATCTTATTGAGGTGGACCACTCTTCCATAGAGGGGAAGAGTTGTGGGCAGAGTTTGGTGGGATGGCTCCTGATGGGGGTATTGGATACCTTTCTATTTGAGGTTGGATGTGATCTTGTGATTGTCTCTTTGTTGATGGGTTTCTCTCCCTCCTCTCCTTAAGAGGTGGAGACTTTGGTGAAACTTATTGGCATAGAGTCCTTCTGCTACTGGCCTCTGTTTTTGTTCAAGGTTTTGGGAGCCTTTTCAAAACCCTTCTTTCCAGCTAAGCATCATGTGAATATATGTTGGTTGTTGGTCTTTATTTTGGGGTTATCTACTTCATTTTCCCTGTGCTTTTTCTCTTTCCTTCCAGCTCCTATTGAGGTGGTTTCCTTTCTTATTGAGGTGGAGAGGTGTCATGCTAGAAGGCAAGTGTTGATCAGATGTTGGGTGGTGATGGGTGCCCTCCTGCTGGTTATGGGAGCCACTATAAAACCCACTATGAAGGCTCAAGAAGCCTTTCAAAATCCCCCTCTTGGCTATTGTTTTTTGTTTATTTTATTGATGTTTGGTTCAGGTTGTGGAAGCCTTGTAAAACCCACAAGCAGGTTGGATGCTAGTAGTTTTCAAGGGCCTAGCCTAGCCACTTGCTGTTTTGGTTTTTAGTTAAGGATAGGTTTTGTTTTTGGCAACCTGAGATCTATGTTGCAGGTTAAGGGAGCCTAGGAAAACCCTTCTCTACTGGTTTTGGCGGCCAGTTCAAAACCCAGGCCATTGGTTAGGGGATTCATTCAAAACCCTCTAACTCCTAATCTTGATTGTATGGCTACTTGTTATAGTCTAGTGTCTTTGAAGGTTATAGGTGCCTAGAAAACCCATGTTGTCACTCGAAGGTTAAGGGAGTCTTAGTAAAACCCTTATTTTTGTTTTAGAGGCTAGTCATTTTTAGTGTCGGTTGTGGTTGGGCTGCTAGTTTTTTTATGATTATTCCTCTAGGAAGTGTTGTTTTTTGGGTTCCAGATCCTAGTAAAATATGAGGGTTTCGGGTCCCTTCAAAACATGTTGTATGGGGTTTCGGCTCCCCTCAAAACCTGTTTATCCTTAATAAAAAACTATTGTATAATTTTTAAAAACTAGCTCTTTCATTATCAATTTTTTTACTTCATTTAGCCAATTTTTCCCTCAGTTCCTTCAATTCTGCCTCCATCTTTTCATGCTCTGCAATTTCTACTGCAGACCTTGAATTTTTTATCCTTTTCTGTAAATCATTGCACTTGTTATCTATTGCTTTACTCTTTGATTTTTTGTTTGCCAGGTCTACCTATAAATTTTCTATTTCTTTCTCCAATTTATTTTTTTCTATAGACCTTTAGTAGTGAAGTGTAGACCAGTTCGTTAGTCCTTTTTGACACACTAATTTGGCCCACATTTTGTACTTTGTAAAAATCCATTTGGAGGGTGCTAACTTGAAATTCAGAGGGATTTATCTGACTGTGTGGTGGATTTTTATCTTTATTTGGGGGCATAACAACCATGAACTCCATCATATCTTTGTGTGGGTCATATGTTGGAAATACCCAGTTGCTTGCAGGTTGTTCCTCTAAAACTTCAATCAAGGCAACCCTCTGCAATTCTCTCTTTTTTTCTTTATTTGCATTTGTTGTGTGTTCAAATTTTTCATAGTAATCATGAAATTAAAAATCTGGGCTTGTTGAAGCAATTGAATATTTGAAAGGTGAAATAGCAGAGGCTCCAGTTCCACCTATGCCTGTGGTTTTAACTAATGCATTATGAGGAGTACCAACAACCATTCCTGGTCTTGTCCCACTGTCACTTGCATGTGTAGGTTTTATAGTCTTTTGAGGGTTTTGTTCTGAAGCTACAAATGATATTTTTGTAGAGGTAGTGGCACTTGATATAGGATTAAGAATAGTATGAGTATCTACCACTAGTGGCCTCTTGCGAGAGATATTTTGTTGTTGTACTTGTCCAACACCAAGACAACTAGTATCAATAGTAGTACCCATGCCAACCCCACCAATCATAGTGGCACTTGACTGAACACTAATAGGAATACTATCCCCAGATTCCCCACCAATGGTAGTGGCACTTGATTCACCACCAATGGGAATACCATGATGTAATGGTGGTTATGGATTTGAACCTTTAACAAATGCAGGTGGACCTGGAGGGTAATGAGTAGTACCTTTTCGTGATGAATCTAACGAATCAAGTCCAATGAATGGTTTAACAGGAGCTTTTGATTTTGAAATTGATGGAAGTTGTACCTCAAGTGGAAACCAAATGCCTTCTCCTCTAGAACCTAGACCACCACCTTCAAAACCCATTTTTTCCATAATGTTTTCCCCTTTGCTATATTTTTCTTTCATGGACTCATTGACTCCACCAAATATTGCAAGGATTGTAGTAGTTGTTGGAGTGGCCTCAACCTCATACTCATTTTTATCATCACTCATGTCATATGTTGTTGTGGGATGCTCCATATTCCACAATTTGCTCAACTCTACATCCTCGTCGATGGACTCAAATTCTGCGCTGGTCTTTGGTTCACCGAGATTCTTCCTCATAGTCCAAATATCATTTATTTTGGTTTGAGTCCAAAATATGTATGTACATTCTTGCAGAAATATTTTGGGAATAGATTTGTTAGATGGAATAGCAGATTTTTGGTAGAAATTGTAGGACCTCCTATTTTGGATACCCTGCTCTGTTGTCCTCTGTGTGTGCAATGCCATAATTTATGATGACAATTCTTCTATTGAAATGTTATTATCAGTGACAATTTTCTCCATCTCTTTTTTAACCTCATCCTAGGAGTCCATGTTTCTAAGCTTTTCTAGCAATGGTTTACTTTCATGTTGACATAATGCTAAAGAGTTCCCATTTTTCTTAAGCCTTTCTTGAATTACACCAATTCGATCATACTACCAGAAACCCTCATCACCAAAGCTAAAAACTATCAAAAAATCATGTGCTACATTAAATGATTTTCTCTCAAATGTGAACCCTCCACATGAGAAAGGCAAGGAAAGAAATATGCTCTTATTTTGCTGACCATGAAAGTGACTACCTATGCTCTCTAACTTTCGTACATATTCCAATGCAAATACCCTCTCTGTCACATGTATTGGAAGTTTCTAGGGTTTTACTGTTGATCCATAAAACCTTAACACAGTGTATTGCTCCATGAAGAACCAGTTAGCCAATTGTATTTGACTTCTGAGTTGAATGCTATCTCTACAAGACACAGACAATCTAGGCATTGGAGTGCTTGTAATTTCATTATACATTGGTGCCAAAAAGAAGTCTACAAAAAGGTTGTAGTTCTTTCTGTTATCGTGCATCCTTATCTTAGGTGTCCATTCATATATTTGACACTTTCTTCTGTTCCAAGTCTTCTCATAAATCTTATAGTTCACAATGTGAAGATTGTTGGTCTCGAATATTTCACGATACTTGGATAGAAGAAGATAGCACAAGTAGGATGAGAACCTAAATGTCTTACAGGAACCTTTTTTGATCATTAGTAAAAAAAATTCATGGTTTGAACAAAGTGCTCAACAAAATTATATATTACTAGTTGACTTATACAATGGATATTAAAAATCATTTCAAGAAGGCTAGCACCCACTTCCCTATCATTTTCCAATCGCAGGCAAAATGTCAGCAAGGAAATAGTATCCTGAACCTATGGACCAAAAATGTTACAATCATAAGGAGGCTTATTATTCCAATCCAATGGAGTACCACACATTATTAGAGCTCTGATAAATGAATCTTTATGACTTGGATCGAGACTCTCATAATTCTCTGCCAGCTTTCCTAGGTCAATGTGGATGTTTGAGTTTTGTGTTTCAAACACTAGGTTCAACAAATGAGCAAATTCTCCCTTGATTATGGATAGAATTTCCTCTTTTGTATTTTTATTGACAATTGTTTTTTTATCTTCATCATAATTTCCGACGCAAACCATGACAAATTCAGGGCAAGGGAATACTTCAGGTAACACTATGCTTCCCAATCCAGCATCCCACGATGCAATTTTATTTGTTCTTTGTTTTAACATTGTGTTGAAAATAGTAAATTTTGCCCTGCTTGGATCTACCGCCTTATTAGGCAATTTTTATGATACGCTTTTCACTATGGATAGCAGGGTCATAAATATCTTGGTATTCATCAGTGAAACCCGGTGTTTTAACCTATTCGGTTAGGTATATTTTTTATTCACTTGGCTTCTTATTGAGCTACTGCTTCCCTGTTTCCCCATCATTTTTACTGTTAATAATTCAAAATAATGCTAGATACAAGCCTGAAAATGCTAACCTTCAAATTCAACCATGAGATTCAAAAGAATAAAAAATGCGAGATGTAGGTGTTCTAGATTTTACTCGAAATTTTTATTTCACTAGATTGGCACAGACAAACTCTTTTGCATTCCTCAATCTAGTAGTCATTTCTGAATCTCCCTGGATTTACTTGTTTGTCCAAGAAATGATATATGAATATGAGTCACTTATTTTGAAAATACTGAAAAGTTCAAAAGTAATACCTAAAGGGCAAAATTTCTAGAATCGTGTTGTAATTTAATAAATTGTTATTAATATCTATTCACCGCCGAAAGACAAAATATTCATTGCTTTAGTCTAAATTCTGAGGACAGTCTAAAATCTGAGGACAGTGGACACGTCACCAGACTTGAGTGATGAGTCACTTTTCCAGACTATTTTTGAAGTCTTTTTAATCCTTTTCAACTTTCGCCCGAAATAGAGCTTAATTATAGTTAATTAAATTAAAAGCATTCAATTCCAGCTCAAGTTCTCAAAAATGTGTTTACTTCCCACATTCGGGTCGAAATCCACCCTAAGTCATTGATTTGTGCTCATGCAACAAATGATGGTATCTGTTGTCAGTTGTCGTGGGTCCTAGGGCTTTCGCCATTTTTCGGCCACATCACCAAACTCGAGTCACTTTTCTGTACTTTTTTTTATGTCTTTTTAATCCTTTTCAAGTTCCGCCTGAAATAGAGATTTTTAGACTTAATTATAGTTAATTAAATTTTAAAACATTTAATTTCAGGTGAAGTTCTCACAAATGTGTTTACTTCCCACATTTAGGCCGAAATCCACCCTAAGCCGTTGATATATGCTCATCCAATGGATGGTGGTATATGTTGTCAATTTTCGTGGGTCCAAGGACTTTTTGCATTTTTCGGCCACGTCAATAGACACGAGTCACTTTTCGGGAATGGTTTTGAAGACTTTTTAATCCTTTTCAACTTCTGCCCGAAATAGAGCTTATTATAGTTAATTAAGTATATAATTACAAATTTAGAAATTAACTATACTTAATTAAATGTTTATTGTTTATGGAAGTCTTCCATTAGAATTTTGCCAAAAAAAAGTTATTGTTCCCACATTTGGCCCGAAATACACACCACGTCGTTGATCTGTGTTCATCCAATGGATAATAGTATCCTTTGTCAGTTGTCATGAGTCCCATTATACATAGGATTTATGCCACCCAAACACCATGTCACCTGACACTTCATCGTCCCATGGGCCATAACCTTTCTTTCTTGTTGGTGTTCAATGACACATGTTTCCGGTGAAAGTATCCGTTGGTGTTCAATGATTCGTGCTCATCCAATGGATGACAGTATCCATTGTCAATTGTCGTCCATCCCATTATCAATAGGATTTGAATGATAATTAAATGAATTAAATATATAAATTCATAATGAATTAAATATATAATTTAAATATGTAATTTCAAAACTTGCATGATATTTCATTTTTTTATCGATAATTTTTCTATTGTATTACTTGGAAATAAAATATTTCAAA